>NC_068297.1:20841842-21141842 GCF_025860055.1 Xyrauchen texanus | reverse complement strand
GTGCTATATTGTAAGCGATGACATTTGAAGGTCAAGGACATGGCAAGAAAATTGTACTCATGATGTAAAGCGTCTCACTGGTGCTGATTACAAAAGCAGTCTAGCTACTGAATGGTGTATTGTTTGAGAAGACAGACAGACAGAGAGAGAGAGAGAGAGAGAGATAACTTTTTAAGTACATGAAGATCAGGACCATGGACAGCAGCTGTAAACGTTTAGCGTCAAAATGCGCCATTCAAGTGAAGGCCTATACAAACTTAAATAATGTTTGCGTAATTTCGATAAAAAAACAAAAACAAAAACAAAAAAAAAAAAAAACATATGTAAGTAGCTATTACTCCATAAAAGTGATCCAACAAACGTCTATTGGCAGGATAACGAGAAATAAAAACATAAACAGAAAAAAGCTTAACCTTTTTTGCAAGTCATCCAGCGATTTCTTTTGTGGTCAAATCTAGTACACGTACCGTTTTTTTTTTTTTTTTGTTTTTTTTTTTTTTTGTCGAGACTGTTATGCCTTAACCCCACTCCTTGCTCACCTAACAGCGTGTCTCGTATCAGGCGCGTGCAGCACTAACATAAGATCTGATCGTTTAAGTCATGTACAAAATTATGCCACCTTTGATGACGCTTAAAGTTAATTAAGGATCGAAAATACGCGTTATTTGGTCTCTTAAAAATCATGGGCGTAGTATATCGAGCAAGAACTTTCATAAATGGATAAGAAACAAACAGGCACGCACGCACACACACACACATAGAGATAGAGAGAGAGAGAGAGAGATTAAAACGAGTGGGTGTTGTGATGGGTTGAACTCTATAAATTATGACGCAAACATCCGCTTCCATTTTGTCTGTCTGTTGTTACTGAATGGATTAATTCGAGTCGTCTTTATGTTATTAGTTTATGGGCCATGAGATTAGATATGAATATGAAACAGTCAACCTGTACTGCGACAATATATCAAAGAGCAATATAACACGTAGTAATAATAATACGTAGACAGGGTTTCGATGTATGGACGCTGCTCCACTAAGCTTAATGCTTAAAGATCTTTATTATGATTTCTATTATTATTGTTATTGATAACATCAAAGTTATTTTCGTTTAAAATGGTAGGACTAAACAAAAGTCTTCAGCAGAAACCAAACAATAATTTTAAACATTAGTTTAAAGTTACTTTAGTCGTGAGACTTAAAAATACAACTTTAAGTAAAAACTTGATTTTACTCTAAAAAGGTTTATACAACGAGGGGAAAAAATACAAATTTGTGGTAAAGGGTTAATTAAATTGAAAATTGTCTACAATGTTCTGAATAATCAGATTATTTAGCCTAGTATAGTAAAATAGTTTCAAGTGCGTCATTGAGAGTTCAAAGACAGATGAAGTTTACGTTGCCCTATCTGGAACACACTTTTGTACCCTACATATAACTTGTCCAAGGCCCTATTTACATAGATGTCGATTAATACTACGTAGTGTCATGTGTAATTCGTTTTAAAACATTCCTTTTTATAAGTATTTGTCTTATATTTCCTCCCGCCCATATAGTGTGCGAGAGAAAAATAAATAAGCATGTAAATATAATGGAAGTATTCATGTAAGGAAAGCGGCATGCAGTCTGTGTTATACTGGATGTTCCGTTAAAAGGAAGAAGGAAAAAAAAAGAAAGAAAGAAAAAAAAAAAAACACAGCCACACGCTCAGTCTATTATGTCATACATGTACAATGTTTTTACATGCAGTATTTCCATTAGTTGGAGAATTCAGTCGATAATCTGTTGAACTTTAATACTTGAAGAATTTTACAGATTCCGGGGCAGTTCTTGCTGAAAGAGGGAGATCCTGCGCAAAATACGACAACCATTCACATTTGGTAGCCTTGTTCATAAAAAGTTACCTATTTATAGCCTAGTGTACACAACAACTCCAAGGCATCCTAAAGTCTGGCGTACCGTGTGAAGCTGAGCAGTGCACCTGCACTGACTGCAGACTAGAAAGAGAGGAAAGGCACCGCGTGCAGCACCAATTATCCCCCTGCAGAAGTGACATCCAGTGACCACGTGAGTACCAAGATAATTACGTTTATGGCTGGCAATGATACTGAGCGTCATACGTTACTTTTATCTTTATATGAAGTTCAAGTAACTGTATTTGCATTTCAATGTCAGGTTAATCAGCCACCCCTCTTTGCGCGCGCAGCGTGACGCATTGACACACAGCTCTCCACACCTCAAAAGTGCGTGGATTTCACACTGAGTTGACCGGAAACAAAGATTGAGGTGACAGAAAAAAAAAAAAAAGATTATTAGACTACCGCTCAAATAGGCTACTCAGTATTGACTTTCTTTAAAGTTTAAAATATAGCACTTAGGCTATACTAAATAAAATTATAGTAGGCATACATTTAATATTATGAAAATAATACACACAGGAACAGATGTAATAAAACACGTTTTTTTTTTTTAAGTTGAACTCTGAGCAGAAGGCGCTCGCGCACAGAAGCATAACTCTCTTTCTCTCTCTCTCTCTCTCTCTCTCTCTCTCTCTCTCTCTCTCTCTCTCTCTCACACACACTCTCTCTCTCTCTCTCTCTCTCTCACACACACACACACACACACACAAAAGGTCATTCGGATTTTTTTGCGCTTTATGTAAGCAACTCCATTTTCACCATCAGAGTTAAAACTTTGTAGTGTTGCACACTAGGCCTGAGAAAAACAAAACATGAAATTAAAATGAACATGGAAATATGAAATCTGTACTTCATCAATATATGAAAAGTTAGGCCTAATAGAACACAGATAATAAGTAGACAGGGTATAGTTTCAATGTAGCCTATAAGAGCTGAATAATAATAATAATAATAATAATAATAATAATAAGGACAAACAAAAATAGTTTTGGAACTATTAAATGACATTATTCGAAGGAGCGAGAGCATCACGTGCTCTTAAAGGTTAATACATTTATATTGCCTTTGCTGAATTATCTCTGAGGTACCTTTAATCTTAATTTAATTATCATTAAACTCAACCATTACTAAAATGAAAAGAGAGGGGACCCCGCGGATCAAAGTCCATTGTAGTATTTGTGCAGGCGAGAATGCTGATGGTATAATTAGACTGATAGACTGCAAAGATTAAATAAGCATATCTCCAAAATTCTGCGTTTTTTTTTTTTTTTTTTTGTACATCCCTGTCGCATGTGCTCGTATGAGACGCTTCCAGCACTTATTAAGCCTCGCAGAGAAGAGAAGCTCTGGGACTGATCTACATTAGGTGGCAGCAAAGAGACTTTATTTTACAGCAAACATAAGCCTGCTCGGACTCTCTGCTCCACGTACGGTAGGAATTACATATGGAGAATAAAGGGGTGTAAAAAGTTAAACCATGATTTTAATCTGGTGAAAGACTAATGTGAATCTTAAATTGCTTACACACGGATCTGTATCTTTTAGAGTATTTTTCATATTCGACATACCAAGAAAAGACAATGGATAGCAAAACAGCATTGTTGAAAATATGTCTCTAAATCAAGAGGGTTAATTATTTAGTATTTGTTTAAAAGGAAATGTACGGGATTAATAGCTGTGATTCCTCTTTCGGTCGACAGCTGCATTTTTATGATTGTACAGGTATTCTGCTGTTGTATAGCCAATCAGCTGAATGTAAAATCAAAACATTAACTTTATGCATATAATGCCCTTCTTGTAATCTACAATAGCAAGATGTGTGGATTACCATTTAAAAACGTTTGTCAACTTCATGTTTACAATATATGACAGTTAGATAAGGCCTATTGGATCACCCACCCATGGATATACATGAACAATTTTTGTGGAAGAAATTGTTACTGATAAAGGACAATGAATATTTTATCCTTGTGTTATTGATCTGTCAAACACTTACATGGCCTATTAGTTGTGTGGTATTCTAGAGGACCTCTCGTGGAGCTATCCAAGGTGCTGAAGTGTTGCTGGATTTCTAAAGAGAGAGAAAAAATGAGACTGAACAGTCTCATTTGATGTTTTTATATCATGTCAAACTTTCCTTCAAATACACTTTGTGAGATATGAACTGATACTGAAACAGGTATCACAAGTAGAGAATACCGTTATACAGAAGTGATTGAGACTTTAAGACTTTAGGTCTTTGAGAGAGAGAGTCCAGCCTTAAATGTTTTTATATCTATTTTGTTTTTTACCTTCAAAAAGAAAAAAAAAAGGAATCAATAGTGGCTGATATTAACATACTAATTAAACCTGCCTGTTTATATTTTAATGCATCAGTGTTGTGTGGTTTACCTTACGTATATTTTTAATATTTATTACCAAATATTAGCCATAAGTTATTTTATATTACATATTCTGGAGACATAGGCTCGGTCAGCTTTAAAGACTAGTCTACTTGACTGATTTACAGAATTTATGGCCTTGAACTAATTAGTCTTATATGTAATAAATAAATCATAAATTCAATCAGCTGCATATTATTAGATTAAGATTCATGGTTTAGGTCATAGAAATAAATTTATTTTTACCAACTAAATTATTAGTGTGGAGACATAAATAACCAAGTTTAGTGCATTTGATATCGCAAGCGATATCTTATCATATAAACAAAGACCACACTGATGGGATGCAACTAAACAGAGACAAGGTAGAAGGGGGTCAAATATAGGACTACTAATCCTGATTTGTTGGTTGGGGTTTGGGGTGGGGGAGGCTTGCATTTCCCCCCAAGGGAGAAATACATGCTGGGGACACTTGAGGGATGGGCAGACCAGGCCAGTCAGTAGCATTCAGGCTCCTCTCACCACTAGACCCATGCACAATCTAAAACAATACACCAAGCTATATCCGTCATCTCATGCTGGCGTCAGTCTGCTGTCGCCTGACTCTCCCCTCCTTCTGCCATTGCACTGTATTGAAATAACAGCACGACCAGCATGATAGCAAAAGAAACATAGTTACACTATGTCTTTTGCTTATTATTACTGTCTCCCTAGAGTTTCAGTGAGCACAGGAAACTGAGGTTGGAATATGACCTTTGGCATCTTGTTCTCTTTTGAATTGTGCAGTGGAAGTTACAGGGGCAGGCTGGAACTGATAAATAAAACTTTTCCTCCGTGTCAGCAGGTTTTGGGGATTTGGTTGCATGTTAGTCCTCTGTTTGTGTCTTGAAGCTGATTGATTGTTCTCTTTAATTAGGAGCCGTCTCCTTCAGCTCTTTACACTTCCCGTTTTTTTTGGCTGCCTTATTGTTCAAGTGTCACTTTGTCATTCAGTTTCCCAGACATAATTGCAACTAGGCTTGGTGAGAACATTTGAATAAATGCAATATAGTATATATAACTGAGTAAGCTCCGTATAAAAATATGAACTAAAGTCCACACAATAAAAAGAATAACAAAAACATGTGTGACAGTTTTTTTTTCTCCTGCTTTCAATCTTGAAAGTAATAAAACATGTTCTTAAATATTTTTCTATAATTATACTTTTACCTCGAGCATTTCATAACAGTACTCAACACCAAACTCAAATGCTTTGAACTGGACCACAGACAGTTAAAAATAATTTAAAATATTTTGCCTATAAAGGCTTTCATGGGTTCCAAGTGTTTCAGAGATAGTTCCTCCTCAGATGCACTTCAAGACAACACATATTTGGAAATATGGCTTGAAATAATGACTGGCATATTTTTATAAGACTTCAGGCCCCTAAATTAATTTTTTTTCATTTTTCATCTGGTTTAAGTATAAATAAATAATAGTACTTTTTGTTGAGTTGATTAAAAATGAATTATTCAACTTTGCTAGAATTTGCTACATAATATTTCAGAATTTTTGCGAAGAAGAAAGTTCTAAGCACTAAATCTATTTTTAAACTAAAACACACTGTGCACACACGATGGAAGCCCACACAGCATCATGAGCACAACAGCAGCTTGCATAAATTCCCACCGTTGTCCTCTATTTTCTAGCTTCTCCATGACTTTCTGCCCTGTAGGGGCGGATTATGACTTGCAAAGGCCCCGGGGCCAATTATCTCCAAGGGCCCCCCTCCAAACGTTGTAGTAAATGAGGGTGTTTTCGTTTTCATGCCCAAAAGATTTTTTTTTTTTTCGGGAGGTTTCATTGGGTTTTCGAGCGGGGATCGGCAACCTTAAAACCCAGGCGCCCCCCGGGTAGTCAAGGGCCCCTGGGCACTGGCACCATTGCCCTGGCCGGTAATCCATCCCTGCTGCCCTGACACTATACAAGAACTGTAGAACTTGTTTTTAAGGTAGGCAATGTTTTAATTGTGTCAAACATTAACACAATGTAGTTTGACATTTATTTGGGGATATCTTCTTTACTTGCTACTATATGTCTAAAACATTTTATATTCCTTAGAAAAGATACAATGCCAATAGTGTCAGAAATTAATGGGGACACCGAAATTGCCAAAAATATTCCCGAAATTTTAAATATGGGGGTAAAAAATATTCACACGCAACGAGATCCTAAGTTTTATTAATAATATCTGATATAGTTACAATTACATTTTGCAATCTTCTTCTGACTTTACACTGAAGAGTCCCCCGTCGTCCAGTTCCTCGCACCATTGCGCTACGGGCTGTCCGCTTCTATCCATCCGCATCAGTTCGGTATTGTACTCCCACATAAAGTTCTGTAACCATTCACCCCTCTTGTTCAAAAACAACTGTCTGAGTGAGTAACACTCTCACTCACAGTGCTGTACTGTACTTTTCAGCCCTGTTCTGCTGTTTATCTGTCTGAAAAGCCTCACCCGCTATAGGCCAAAAGTGTGCAAGGAATGGATGTTATATAAAGAATGTATAAGAAATAAAAATAGAAAATGTAACCAAATGCTACAATTTACTTAAAAATAATAATATCTCAATATGTTAAATAACTATAATTTGTATTAAGACTTTATTAGTATACATATACAAAACATTCACTTTTAGTGTTTTGAATCAATCATTTCTTTCACTAAACACTGTGTGAAATTTTTATTTTTGCCTTATTTTATTCATTTGTCATGTAGGAGAACAATTTTGCTTATCATAGAGGACACATTTCCTCCATCACTGCACCAGGCTGATTGGCGAGTTTTCAGTAGCAGGGGTTGTGCCTTTAAGAAGCAGTTTTACCTGGACACCGGCCACACAACTGACACACAAGGTAAACGATGCTTTATATTTCAACACGCCTACATTGTTATGAGCATGTTCTGGAAGCTTGTTGATCACCCACTTCTACAATTAAGTGACATACGGCTACCATGAAGAAACAAGTTATACTTTTCAGACGATCAATTTAGCCCTCCGTGCACCATTTGAGATTCGGAAATAAAGTTGCGTAGAATTTTCAAGTAAGGGGGCGTTCAGATCTAACACGTTCATGCGCCACGAATGGAGCAGAGTGCGGCTTTCACGCGTTTTAACAGTTGAAGTTGGCACTGCGTCTAAGAATCGTGTCACTCCTGCAAGAGACGCTATTTTTATGTTTTGTTTTTTTTGTTTGTTTTTACTGCAAGACGCGGTGCAATGGCCAAAGACGTGCATCTAGCGCATGTTTACGTGGAAAAACAACGGTGGCAGTCGAGAGCAGGTGGACATACAAAACACGTTTGGGTTGAACAGCCCTTAAGCCAAGAACATGTTCGCATCAAAGTGCTCATGTTATAAGATCGACACTATTTATGAGATCCACACGATTTGAAGATTATCACACTGTCCCTGTTATCGTATCTTTAACCTCCTGTCGATGAAAATTATGCGCATTGTTTTTTGCGAGTGGAGCGTTTGTCCTTGAAATGTTTAGAAACACTGAAATCGAGCTCCGTGAGATCGATTCTTTCCTTAAGCTTGAGAAATTGCTCCATTCTATTTCAGAGCGAAATTTGCTCAAGCACATGTGCCAGGCGAAAAGCATGCTGGATGTGTTATTGTATTTGATGGGACACTCACCAGGACATAACTATGCTGAAAGCATGCTGCAGGTTCAGCCAATATAAATCTGTAGCTCTGTTCTGATACTTCATATGCCCTTGTTGGGAGTTTATTTAAAATGGGTCTGATCCCAATTAACAAACAGCCTCAAAATGTGGGCTACCACTACATCTGTGTAATATATGTTGCATTTATAATTACAGATTTTCAGCATTTATACAGTAACGACAATTTACAGTAATAATTTACTCACCTCCATGTGTTCCAAACCCATATGACTTCCTTCTATAGAACATACATTTATTTTGAAGTGCTGCTCTTTTCCAGACAACGAACAGTGGCAGTCTGTGATGTAATTTTCCGGGGAGGCAAATATGTTACTCAGTATTGAAAGAGCCAAAAAAAAAAGATTGCAGTGGATTTAAATATTACGATTTATTTGCCTGTATGTTTTTGCTGGTAATTGTGCTCCCATGCACTGATAATCTCCTCTCCCTTATATCTTAAAATAGTCTTGATAAACATATGAGTTATAATCTTTCGGATTACAATCCCAACATGTGTCAATACGTCAGATCTAAAGACTATGGTTAATGCAGACATTTATAAATGAATGGAGGACTCCATTCCATGTATAGTAATATACAGAGGGTAACACTTTACAATAAGGTTTCATTTGTTAACATTAGTAAATGCATTAGTTATTACGAATAAACAGCATTTGTTACAGCATTTATTAATCTTTGTTAATGTTTGTTAATAAAAATACAACTGTTCATTGTTAGTTCAAGTTAGTTCAAAGTGCATTAAATAATGTTAACTAATACAACTTTTGATTTTAAAAATGTATTAGGATATGATGAAATTATAATTAACTAAAATTAATAAATTCATAAGTATTGTCCATTGTTAGTTCATGTTAACTAATGTTGTTAACAAATGTTAACAAATAGAACCTTATTGTAAGTGTTACCATTCACAGTACTTACCTAATACAGTATGTGTAGAGGAACTCCATCCTCTACAGCTTCATTGAGTCAAATTTATATATGATCCAGACGTTTAGTTTTTTACATGTGTAAGATCCTCCAGTAAAATATATTTCATCAATATGTTGGCAAATGAAAAAAAAAAGTTTAGCTTCACCTGTCACGTTAACTTCAAGCAGGCTTAATAACAAGCAGGTTTAACTTCACGTTAACTTCAAGCAGGTTTAAATGGTTACCTCTGATAATGATTAGCTGTAAACGTGGATGGAGGCAAATTTTACGTTTTTGACGGAAGCAGATACAATTGTGTAATTTGAATATCTATTTTGATTGGTCAGTTTACTAATGACATGAGGCGTTATACTGACAGCCTCCTCTTGTGATTCATACAGTGATTAAATCTCACCTGGCAACATATTTATTTATTTTTTCACTAAATGCATCTGAGATATGCACGTTAGTAGGTAAATTGAATAAAACAACTGATAATTTGATCACTTTTGTTACGTTCATTTTGAAAACATTGCGAATTAAACACTGATTTAAAATTAATCAGTCGTCAGGCTGTGTTTTTACTTTTGATATGGAATGCACATGATGTATGTCAGGGCATCCAGTGCTGCATTGTTCTGCTTTTAGTGCTGGCACTTCCAATATAAAGATAATTCATTCAAACTATCTGGTGAACATTAGCTGACACTTCAAAAGCTCAGCAGCAATGAGTACAAAGTTGAAATTATATGAAAGTTGAGTGGAGCATCAATAGGGATAAAAACTTGCTGCACAGTTATGGAGGCCCAAACCTGCATACATAATAAATGAATAAATGTAATAAAAAATAAATAAATAAAGGAATAAATGTCTTGATAAAACAAATATAATTAGTTTTTAATTAAATGTATTCCTGAATTTATTAATGTATTTCCTTTATTATTATTTATTTTTAACTTTATTTTTATTCTTTTTAACTTTTAATTATGTATTAATTTATTTTGCATATTTTTTTATTTATGTGTTAATTGATTTTTTATATTTATTTTTCCCACATATATTATTTCCATATTTATATATTCCCATATATATTTTTTTATTTATACATGTATTTATTTTTACTTTTCTGTGTGCAACATGGAAATGAGGGAGGCGGTCCTTGCAGAGCTCCAGTGCATCATTAGATGAGAGCTCAATAGTACTTATCGGAAGCAGATGGACGTCCCATCTTAGCACTCTCTGACTCGCACAGATTTTGAATATGCAGGGAAACGTTTTGCAGATAGTTTAACAATCCAGGATGTGCTATGACATTCATACTAACATACAGCTCTCCTAAAATATCAATAAGCACCACTACTCTAAATGAAACATAGTTATTTGATGCGTGGTTATCGTCTTCATTCACAAGTTGCGCAACTCTCTAGATATATGTGAAGAGTCAGCTATAGATTTTTTTATTTTTTTTTATTGCAGATGTATACATACATAAACGATCAGGGAAATTAAGCATGGTTGTATTTTTTACAATGAAAAATCATAACAACAGAAAACAATATTGTGGATTTGCAGACAAGTTATATCGCAGAAAAAAAGAAAATGACAAGGTTAAATCATATAATTTATGAAACTTGCTCATTTTGTGGTTTTGTTGAAGAAACGGCTCCCCATTTATTTTGTGATTGTAGTATAACCAATACATCTTGGATTGACTTAAGCTCTTATGTTTTTAGCCCCACAAATAGCTATAGTTTACACGCGATATGGCTATGACCTAACGTCACATCAAAACATGTCAAGAGTAATCGAGCACACGCTTCAATCTACAATAAGCCAATAGTAAGCAGGACCCGCCCACATAATTATCATACAAGAGACAGAAATGTAAGAATAAATACAAAAATAAATAAATGTGGGAATATTTAAATATAGAAATAAATACATGTGGGAATAAATAAATATAAATATAAATGAATTTATAATTAAATAATAAAAAAAAACTAAAACAAATGAAAGAATAAAAAATGTTTTAAAGAATAAAAATAAAAAGAGAAAATAATAAATAAAGGAAAAAAAGTCATACAAAAATAAATTTAAATTAAAACTTTAATTAAAAACGAATTATAATTGTTTTATCAAGACATTTAATCCTTTATTTATTTTCTTATTATTACATTTATTTATTTATTTATTATTTTTGCATGTTTTGTCCTCCATACACAGTGGGCTTGTACGAATTGACATGTTTACAGTATGTGGTAAAATGCTGACTTATATTAGATGCATGAAGGACTTCAGTGAAGTCCCGCAATGTACCTTCAGTATTAGTTTTAAAAGAGGTTCTTTCTCCAGCACTTGATCATTAGCATGGACTCGCTGTTGTGTATTTGTATGTAATGTCCTCACTAAACACATCGCAAAGGCCTCCCCTCTAACAGTGTTTACAACTCATATGGAGCTGAATATAATGTCAGAATCTAATGTCAAATTGGAACATGCCTGTAACAAAGATTATGTCTTATCGAAGGAGGAAATGGAACGAAGGGATGTTCAACTGAAATGGAATATTTATTTTTCAACTCATAAACTCGCTTTTCAGTATAACACCGCCATCTCTGCTTGAGGGTGTCTAGCTCGCTCTCTCTTTTGTCTCTGGTGTGGTCACTCTTTATATTGGTCTCCCCAGTGCTTACTGCAATCAGAAACAGATGTTGGACATTATTGCAATCAGTTGTGTACCCTTACCACTTTCTCTCTCTGGGATGAGGTCAGGCCAATGGCCAGAGAACCAGGGTGGATGGTGAGGGAACCGGAACAGATGGGGCGAAACAGGCAGGACACCAAGGTGGAACCAGAGGGAGTAGGTTTAAGGAAAAGAGCGGGGTCCGGCGGCCAGTGAGGAAGTTCCAGGAATGGAGTGGAATTCCAGGGCAGTATGGGCGGAGGACCTGAAGACCAGAGCAAAGGCCAAAGGGCTGAACATACTGGGCAGGGTTCCCAGAGGGCTGGACTGACTGGGAGTTGGTTGCCACAGGGAGTTGGGCAAACTAGTTGTTGTGACTGCATGGAATTGGACAGGCTGATCAGTGGGCGCTGTGGACTGGACAGGTGGAACTGCAGCCACTGAACATGGTCAGGCAGGGCAGGGGTCACTAGGCAAGTGTTAGAGTTGGTGACCGCAGGGTACAGGACAGGGTCAGACTGGACAGCTAAGGGTAGGTCAGTTGCAAGTGCAGGGAACTGACAGGTGGGGCACCAGCTGCTGGACCGAGGTCCAACAAGGTGGCAGCCGCTGAGAAGGCGGTGAAGTCTGTGGTGACTGCTGGGCAAGGGTCAGTCTGGGTGGCAACGGCTGAACAGGAATAAATCTGGATGGTGGCCACAAGGGACTGGACTGACTGGGAGATGACCACTGGTGAGGGATAAGTCTGGGAAGTAGCTGCTAGGCAGAGGGGGATGTCAGTGGCAGCCACCGGTCACAGGTCAGGGGACTGGATAGTATTCTCAGTGGCGGTCGCAGGGGACTGGTAAGCTCGTTGACAGCCGCAGGGGACTGGACACACTGGAAGGTGGCCGCTGGGCATGGTCAGGTTGGGGTATGTCCACTGGCAAAGGGTTAGGCTGGGTTGTGGCCTCTGGATGAGAGTCTGACTGAGTGGTGGCCACTGGCAAGGGATCAGACTGGGCAATGTCCTCTGTGGCTGGGACCACTGGCAGTGTCAGGGGAACATTTTCCATGGCCTGGAGCGCTGGCAGTGGCAGGGGAATGGCCTTGGTGGCCGGGAGTGCTGGCAGCGGCAGGGGGACGACCATGATGTGGGATCCCTTTGGGGAAACTCCAGTGGACCCGGGAGCCTCATTGTGAGCTCCAGCGGACTCGGACCCCTCGGTGTGAGCTGCAGCAGACTCTGGCCACTCCAGGAGTGCTGCAGCAGACCCTGACGCCGATACCCCTCTTCCTCTTGTGGATGGAAAGAGCAGCAGGCTCCTCCACCTCCTGGCGGTCAGCCGCGAGCTCCTCCGCCTTCTGTTGGTCAGCCGCAAGCTTTTTCCTTCTATGGTGGCGAGAAGCCTGAGATGAGCAAGGGGAGAGGGGCAGGGCATCGAGAGGCCTGATTACGTAAGGAGTTCCTTCTACTGAGCAGGAGCTCTACCTCAGTGAGCCGGCAGACATGATCTACCATGTCCCCCCCAAAAAAAAAGAAAAATCTCACCCTGTACCTCAGTGCTGACAGTTTTTTCTAAGCCCGTAAGGAAAACATGTGTAAGGCGGGTTTCATCAAAGCTCCAACTGTGGCGGTCACTGGCCAGTTCCATAACATAGACACCAAAAGACTGACTTTTCTGGGAGCTTACCAGAGCATTGTTGTGCTGGGCGTTGCCTTGAGAGACCAATTCCTTTTCGGACTGGAGCTGGATCAAGAAAAATAGGGGACCAATTTTGGCCAAATTATTGTCATGAGTTTGAGGGAGGACCCAAATGCATAGGTAAATTTAAAAAAATAAGCTTTAATTTTTAAATAAACAAATTTCAAACAAAAACTCACACAAGGGAGAAAAACAAACTAAAAGATAAACAAAGACTAGACAAACTGAAGTTCAGGAACTGACAGGGAAACAAAGACTAGAATCCCGAGACACACACTTACAAACTACAAAACAATATGGCATGGGGGAGAAAACTAGGAGGGTAACGAGGAGGGCAGGTACAAATAATGAACTGATAGCAAGGCAAGCGAGAGGGTGGAGTTATCTCTCGAGAATGAAGAGCATATGACAATGAAAAACCTAAACAAAGCCACATAATCACACACACACACACAAAACACAATATGAGTTTCAGTATCCAGTCACAAAACTATGGAAACGAAGTGACAGAATCCTAACAGTATACTGTAGACAAGACACATGAACGCATGGCAATGAAAACTAATCAAAAGCCATGTGTTCACTCAAAACAGAACAAAACATGGATGTCAGAATCCAGCCACAAGAACTATAAACTAAACCAACAGACGTGGCTGGATCCTGACTGTATCTTTCAAATAGTAGTCCAAATGACTCATGCACTATATTCCAAGTCATAATTTTAAGTCTTTTATGCCGTAGCTCTCCAATCTCATTCCCACTTGCACATATTCAAACTTGGCACATCAACACACAAGACACTTTTATGGAGCTTTTTTGTACATTTGGAGCTTGATCTGGTCATTGAATGATGTAGTTGTATGCAAAAGAGCAGTGTGAACATTCTGAATAACGTCTCATATTGTGTTCCACAACAGAAAGAAAGTTGTATGCTTTTGTAATGGCATGACAGTGTGTAAATTATAAAATGTTATGTTTTGGTGAACTATTCCCTTAATTGTCTTTTTTAATGGTTCAATACAGCTAGCTCATGGTCATGTAGAGCAATGTTTTTTTCCCAATAGCCTCAGATTGTGCATGCACGCATTGTTGCACATTATGTAGCATTACATGCAGTTTTGCTGAGATATAGTTATGTGTCATACTGTCCTGGGATCAGTGTTTTGTTTATTTATTTATTTATTGTTTTGTTTTATTTGTTTAGATTTTAGATACAATTTCAGCTAAAATCCTGGATTATGAAGTTAGCAGGAATTGCTTGAGAGTATTTCAAGAAATGTGAACCCTCTTGAAATAGCTGTTTGTTTGTTTGTTGATTGAATCTTGTTTTTTTGGGGTTGAACAAGCAATGTTTTTCAGATGAGACAGGCATACATCAGGGACCACAGATCCCAGAGGCTCCCGGCTGGTGGCAGTTAGATCCTGGCTCCTGCTTCCTGGAAACGTGATGCTTCTGCTTTTCAGTAAAGCAGCTCTTTTCTGCCGGCTTGCAATAGGAGATCAGCTGGCGCTGTGTACTAGTACACAAGCGGGGGGAATGAGCCGGTCAGCTTGCCCAGCAGCCTCTTTTCTCTCTCTCTCTCTCTCTCTCTCTCTCTCTCTCTCTCCTCTCTCTCTCTTTTCTCCCTCCTCTGTCTAACCCTCACTTGCCAAGCTAGGGTCCTGCTTAATGGTTTTGCGAGAAACACACAGCCCCTGATTCAGGCTAGCTGAAGGAAAGCAAGCAGGCTTTTTTGTGTGTGTTTGTGGTCGCTGCACTGGGAAAGGGGAGGAAAAGCGAGAGGCAGCTGGCTGGCGGACGTCCTTGTCCTTGAAAAACTGCACCAGAGAACTCTTTGAGGGAAGCCAAGATCCAGCGTAAGTAAGGTACACCTCTGATGGAGAGGGACAGGGGGGTGCATGGGAGACCTGCTGCTCTGTGTTGGCCCACCAGGCTGGACTGGGCCACGGTTGTTCTGGATGTGTGATGCGTTATTCTTTAAATGCTTAATGCTTTTGACAGGGGATTAGGCGAAACATAAAATGCCTTATGTCTCTGAATAAGGATGCCAAACTTTGTTCCTGTGAATCTTGTGGTCTGTTGTGATACACAGCCTGGTAATCTCTGTCTTACTGTGAATTGAATAATATTGTTGCAATGTTATTGTGCACAATGACTTAATTTTTTATTTTGTAGTGTGATCGGGAGAAATAGCACAGTGTTACATTTAAATGGGCATTGCCTGTTTGTAGGCCATGATTTCATTTATCTACACAGTACGTTGAGAGTTTTGCTTAATATTATGCAAAGTGTGTATTCCTGGACATTGTTGATACATGGGACTGAGTTTGCAGACACAATACAGAACATGCAAATGAGCTCTTGTTTCAATTCCACTGTGTTTATGTAGATCATGAGGGAAATAGCTGTAGCTCTGTACCTGCTCTGCTAGCCAATCCAGGTCACTTACTCAGTAATTCCCACATGCCAGTACTTATCAATGCTGTAAGTTTGATACCAGCTAAAGAGACTTACCTGATCATGCTAGTTGGATGGTTGGTATGACCAAAATCTTGTTTGCTTGGCATTCAAGTAAAAATGGATTACACTTTAATTAGGAATGCACCTATGTATCAGCTGCCATTATTTATCAGCCAGTTATTGACCAAATTAAAACCATCAGCATATTGGTTATAAGCATGAAAAAAGTTTATTTATAATTAATTAGTAACACACTTTGTAAAAACCCTGTGCATTCAAATCCACAATGCAGAAAAAATAATAGACACAATATGTAGAAGAACTGACACTCCTAAGAACATGTTGAAGATACATAATTCAATAGTATCCAGCTGCAGCCATCCAAACTATCCAAAATGCTTTGAAACTGGCAGACTTTGACTTCTAAAACATCGGTTTGATATCCATTAATGCTGCATGATTGATTGAATTAAGATTGAAATTGCAAAATGGCCTTTGCGTGGTTGCCAAACCTTAAAAGGCCACGTTTTAAAATAGTCCCTGCATCTGAAATGGCGTACTGTCAGACTGTATTGGATGAAAGATAGACTTCTTAGCCAGTAAAATAGTACATTCTCTAGATATGCATGCGAGTAGGATAAAAAAGATTCCAGACATACTTCATCTTTGGACATGAGTAATGACCTGTGACCCAAATACATTATGTAATAACAACAACCGTGAAAATAATCTACACTGATTTTGTTAAACAGGCACCATTTTAGCACAAATGTAATATTTACTTAAATTTATTGTTATACTGTACTGTATGAACTAGGGCTGAAACGATTAGTCGACGTTATCGACAACAAATCGACAACGAATAGTCGTTTGATCTCATTTAATGTAACATAGGATCACATTAAACTCTAATGATGACATATGAGAACATCACTGCACTTCATGACTGACTGTGGAGAGGAACAATTACACAGATCATAGTCTAGATGCACTCTAAACTTTCCAAACTGCTTCAGCTATGTAGATCCCAAAGGGAATTATACAAAAATACCAAATAAGTAAATACAGAAGCACTCTTGTTGTGGAATAAGCGGAGCCGGAACTCTTTAAAGGAAACACCCCGATGTTACATTTTAAATGCAGTTATATTTAACCCTCTGGGGTTTGAGGGTGTTTTGGGCCCTGGAGAAGTTTTGACATTCCTTGACATTTGTGCTTTTTTCAGTTGCTTAAAAACACATTAATGGCTAAAGTCTGATAACACTGTATTCAGCACAAACTGGGCTAAAATAATATGTGAGCAACTTGTGTGTACATTTTTGTATTTTTGAGAAAATAACATTTATGCATGGTTTTCAAAAAAAACAAAATTTTAAGTCATTGAAATAAGGTCATTTAACACATAATAAATATTTGTCCACAAGCCTTTTGAGAACTGGATCTTGTAGCCTAGAGTTTTTGCTACAAAATGACTTGAAAACCATCCTTATCACTCATTCATACAAAAAAATATAGTAATTTAACTTTTGTAAGACACTTTTAGTATATTAAAGGTCATATGCGAGGAGGCGTGAATGATCATGAATATTGATTGTAATTCACACCTGATGAGACAAAAGACCCCTCCCCTTGGCCTATCAATAAGGAATGTGACAGAAAGAGAATGAATGTGAGGAGACTTAATGATCAAAATCAAGTTTTAAGTTAAAAGAAGTAATCTGACTATAGATTTTCTTTACATAAAGACTTTACTTAATTTTAGACCTACACTACCATTTAAAAAGGCTCTTTTGCTCACCAAGACTGCATTTATTTGATCCAAGATGATATTTTGAACTATTTTTACAATTTAAAAGAACAGTTTTCTATTTGAATATATTGTAAAATGCAATTTGTGATCAAAGCTGAAATGTCAGCATCATTACTGCAGCCTTCAGTGTCACATGATCCTGCAGAAATCATTATAATATGGCTGATTTTCTAATATGGGCATATTTAAAGTGCATTTTACTAATTTAACCTGAACAAATATTTGCAAGCACAAGCTTTGTTAATGATAATGAGGCAGCTTTAACACTAGTTAAAATATAATCTAAACATTCATATTATTTTAATATCATATTACATATCATATTTATATCATACATCATACAATTTAAATACCTGCTTTAGCAGAAACAGTATTTAAATGTAACTAAAACTTGCTTATTAGGACATATTTCAAATTTCAATACTCTGAATCTGAATACTTGCCTGGCTGGCAAGTCTGGAAACAGTCCCACTAGTAAAATATGTACATGTTTATATAAAATAGCATGTCATCCTACAAAATTGTATCCTCGGCTGGATTAAATCACTCTTCAAATTACAAACGTTCATTGGTGTCCCGCTCTTCTTCTGAGGAAAATATTAGCTCTTCCTTACTATCCAGGAGTTTTCTCACTTGTGTATCGTGCTGTCTTTCAAATGTGCAGAAAAGTGAATGAACTTTGTTTCTAAGGCACACTCAGGGGCGTTTACCATTTGCATTGATCACCTCAGCACATTAGCGTATGAATCTGCTGTTGGGTGTGATCACATTAGATGTAATTTGCTGAGCCAGTAAAAACTGTACATTACTTTGTTTCATACAGATTACATTGCAGAAGAATATTTGTTTTAAATTTGAATTGTTTAGTTTAAAAGTAGACATTTTAAGCTTTCTTTAGACATATGTTTAATGTTTGTGTGATAAGTATTCAGGGAGTTTCAGTTTTGTGACGTGTTTCAGATATATGCTCTTGAGCATAGAGACTGCTGTAAGCTCACCCTTTTTATTTTCTTTATTTTACAAAAGCACAAGGTTTTGTTGTTATTGTGAGTGTACACAAATAAAAGTAGACACTTTATAGTCTCTAATGATGTCTTACACTTATCTGTATGCCCCAAAATGACGGAGAATTTTATGTTGTTTCAGCTGTAATGACGAAAAAATCCATTGCGTCTGTCGACCCCAGAGGGTTAATGTGTTATAGCTTTATTGAAGTTCAAATAATACGGAAGCAGGTCATGAAATTAACTACAAACTCCAACTCTGGCATTTCTCTGTGCGGTTAGCGCCTCCTCTATGAGTTACGCAAATGTCCCGATCTAAGGTGGAGAGATTGAAACTGCACCCGGCTGATGCACACTCTGTGGTGGGGATGCTCGTCCCTCGAGCATGTATGCTTGCTGCAGCTAGATTATAACGCGATGGTTCATGACTTATTGAATCATAAAATATGTCACTTTGCATTTCTTATCGTGAAGAAAATTGGCAATATGCAGCTTTATTAATAAGAGAGAGTTTGTTTTTTTGTGAGTTAAGGATGGATTGAAATGAACAGAAAGGTGAGAGAGGAAGTCTTTGCCTCATTATACACTGAAACAAAACACATTATGATTTTTGTTTTTGTTTTGGTTTGTTTTCCAAGAAAAATATCGAATTCTCATTTAAAACCATGTACATTTTCTTTAGCAGCTATACTGCATAAGAAAAAATTGTTATCTGAGAATGTTGAATATAATATTAAAAATACTAATATTTTTAAATATCTGAAAATCCTTTAAAAAAAGATGCATTCACCTGAGAAGCAGCATATAAGATATTTATACTTGTTTTTAGAGAACTGATGTTGATTATACATATATTTTGTCTTCTCTGCACTCACAGAATTATAACCAAATGAAAAAAATGCATATATTATTTTGAGGGTTGTTTCCCCTCAAAATAAGAACACAGTAAAACTGTGTTCTAATGATAAAATAAGTTAAGTGTCAAAATATATGAATCAGCCCATACATTTATTTTATGTTTTGTTAAAATCAAAATTGGCCAAAAATCTTAATATCAGTGCATCCATAATTTAATAATCATATGGAAGTGGATATTTATGGATAATCCATTGAATACATGGAATGAAACTTCATCTCCTTTGATTATTATTTATTTATTATTATTATTTGGAACTTGCTGGACACAACCAAAAGATTATTCCCAACAAATTTGTAACACATTACAATAAGGTTCCATTTGTTAACATGAGTTAACAATGAATAATACTTGAAATACTATATTAATCTTGATTGTTAATTTTAGCATTTACTAATGCATTTTTTAAATTCAACTTTGCATGTGTTAACAAAAGTTAAAGCATTGTGAACTAACCTGAATTTACAATGAACAACTTAATTTTTATAAACTAACATTAACTAAGATTACTAAATGCTGTAAAAATTAGGTCTGGGTAAAAATATTGATTTTCCAATGCATCGCGATCTTCATTTGAACGATCTCGAAATTGTTATTTTTAAACCCCAAGATCAATCTTTTAATCTTTGTGACAACTCAACTAAAAATGTCTGTGATTAGCCACTAGCAGGTTTTTTTTGTGTGTGTGATTGTGTAGTATAGTGGCAAAAAATTTCAGCTGCGTTTAGTGTTTAGTGTTCTCGTTCTGCTCCCTGGCAGATGCTGGTAGTCTTAAAGAGACCGGATCGATTTAGCACATGTTCTACATATCAATGTAAATACTTTTAAATAGTACAAATTATGCATGTAAACAATAAACATGTAGAAAAATATGACATTTACTGATGGAATACACTGAAATTAAACAATTTTCAAAAGCTAAAATGTGGTTAATATAAAGAAAATCTAATTATAAAATAAAAAAATTAAAATTACAGTTTTCAAATTATGGCTAGATGGGTTACTAGAAGGTCACTTTATATTAAGAGCATTAGCTAAGCGAGAACCTCTTTCATATGTAAGCAAAATGGACATTGTAACAGATATATATACATATACCCAATAAGAATGAAATCAAATTGAGAGCTTGTGAATCGGAATCGGTAATCAGGAAATCTGTATCAATATCCAGCCATGGTAAAAGAAATTATACTGGGAAATTTAACATGCTAATTTCTGCGATCTAATAGTTTTTGTTGAACACACACTAAATAAATTAACACAATAAATGCAGTATCTTTTTTTTTTTTTACTTCCTGAATCTTCATGTGATGGGATAAAGGTGTCTCAAGTTGTTTCTGGCAGGCTACTCATCCACAGGTGCCATTCAATATATGGTTAGGATTAAGGGCATCTGCTGCCTGCCAGAAACAAACTCAGGTACCACTGTGTGATATACTTGTTACGTTCCCGTGTTGTCTGCACCATGTTTTCTGTTTCTGTCTTTGTGTCAAAACTACATTTCCCATCTTTCCCGCTCTCTCTGCCAGCACAGTGTTATTGTCCGCACCTGTTCGTGATTTTGTTATCACCGTGTCCTGTCAATTTAAACCCGCTTGTTTTCCCTTTCCTTTGTCGTTCGTTGAATGTTAATGTTATCATTTCATGTTCTCTGCACCTGGATGTTCCTCATGTTTGTCAACGTTTGCCCTAGATGTTAATTTGTGTTCGCTCGAGGTTTCCTTATCGTTCGTGGTTGTTTTTCTCACTGGTATACTTCTGAATGTTGTTTCGTGCTTTAGTTTAATTTTCCCATCGTGGACCTTTTCTTTCGTTCCTGTGTTTGTTTATTTTTACTTGTAAATAAAACCTTGTTTGGATCCGCACTTCTCGTCTGTCTTATCCTGCTTCTACACCAGTCGTGACAATACTGTATGGTGTGAACCACGTGCCATATCTCTTCTCATCGTGTAAAAACACTGCAAGCTGCTGACAAGTATAATTGTAGAGACTGAACGGCAGCCAGAGAAAATAAGAGTTTTGAGATATTAAACCATCAAATTAAACTTCAACATTCAAAATGTTTTACATCTGTTTGCATAGTGTCTAATAATGCTTTGGCAGTGTACTCTTAAGTTTCTCTTGCCAATTAATTTTTAAAGAGCACCTAATATGGTTTTTCAAATATTACCTTTCATGTAGTGTGTTATATAGCTGTTTCAAAAATCAAAGTGCACGACAAATGGAGTTATTGACTCCCAAAAAAAAACCGTTAGGTTAGCTCATGATACCTAATGCATTAACAAATCTTAAAAGTGTTACCAACAAATTAATGATAAGTCCAGCATCAGTGCAAAAGCATTTGTTATATTTTTAAAATAAAAGACTCAAAACAAACAGATAGTTTTGGCACAAACATTTTTATTGAATGAGGCACAATTAAAGCGAGAGGCAGCTTGGAGGGCTGATATCCTTGTACTTTGCCACACATTTGTTGAATTATGTATTAATGTGTTTAGTTGCGACATCGCTTGGCAACTGTGGGCAACTAAACTTTAACTGAACTTTGCAGTTCAGTTGCAATTGGATTATGCTTACCGAAATTCAAATTCCTGCACCCCCATTAGCCAAATCTGGAAGTGTTGCTTGAACATATGTGCACATGTCAGCTTCAGTTTCTGGGTGTAATGTCTGCTAAGTGGGGCCAGATTCGAGTAGTATTTGTAGTTGTAAGTGATGTAATACAGTCAATAGAAATGCATATTTGATTAACTTTCCCCCTAACCCAAAGTGAAAATAAAATGTTTTGAGTGAAAGTGCAACCTGTGAATCACACTTACCGTTGTTTTTGTGAGTGCAATTACTTCCTGGTATCCAGTAGACGAAAACCTGTTTCTTGTAGGTTGCTTTTGTGATGCGCTATCAGTAGTGCTAGAGAAAAGGTTATCACGATTGCAGTGTTGCAAAAATCTCTCATGGGGATGGCGCCTTTTAGGTATTTGGCAGTATGGGGTTGATTTCAGTATACATTAACTTTCTCTTGATTCTTCCTTGTGATCATATTGTTGTGTAACACCCCTTAAGAACAAGGGGTGTAGCCTACATGCTAGTACTGTATATGACCAAACAGTCTTGGACAATGTGGGTTTAATTTGTGGATTAACTCACACCATGCTTGTATACATCACTCCATAATTGATACCCTAAGCTTTCTGAATGTGGATCATCTATTAATAAACACACCAGTGATGTCTGCCACAGCTCAGCTGTATGTTCTGAAAGAAAATTACAGATCTTCTGTCTGTAAACGACCTCATTTGCCTCCTCTCTTTTATTGTTGATTGGTCCTAGCCCAAAAGGAGCACTACTGAGTTAAGACTGGTGCTGTGCAGATGTACAGGTCAAGTATTTACATATAGGCATTAAGGAGATTGTCCTTTTTTAGAACATTTCTTAGTATGTTTTTGTGATGAGGAGGAGGGCGGGACCAGGCTGTGAGTACGCACGGCCGGCCCCCAATCGTGCTAATCAGCCAAGGAGAGAAATAAAGCAGAGCCGGACGCGGCAGTTCGAGAGAGAGAGAGAGAGACTCGCATAGCTGCCATGTTTGTGTCTTTTTGTTTAAGTTTTCATAAAAATATTACTTTGATGCTTCGTCCAGATCCCATCTCCTCCTTTCCCATTCTAACTTGTTATATTGGTGCCGAAACCCAGGAAAGAGGAGGGATGTGCTGTCGCGGAGTCTTTGCCACTGCCGTCCACCAAAAGGAGCAGCCACCTCCGGCCACCTGGACATGGATGAATGGCTGCCATCCGCCAGGGGTCGGAGGACTCGCTGCTGTCCGCCCGGGGAGGAGCAGCTGTCGTCCACCAGAAGGTGGAGGAGCGGTCAAGGACCAGGTGACAGTGTGTCAGGGAACCTGCAAGCAATATTTTCTTCTCTCCTCTCTTTCTCTCACTGTCCCTCTGCCTCGCTCTTTCCTTCTCCCCATTTCCATCCCCATGTCTCCCTCCCAGGCCTCGAGAGAGGTGGGGAAATCCTGCCGGCCAGAAGGGGTGGGGGTGCTTCATGCCGGTGGTTCTCCGGCCTGAGGCAAAGGAGGGAGGAATGTGACGAGGAGGAGGGCGGGGCTAGGGCTAATCAGCCGAGAATAGGTATAAATCCGAGCCAGATGCGGCAGTTAGAGAGAGAGAGAGCCACACACAGCTGCCATTTTTGTTTACATTTTCATTAAAATATTACTTTGATGCTTCGTCCGGTTCCCACCTCCTCTTTGCTCATCTTAAACTTGTTACAGTTTTTATATTCTGTATACGTTTATATTGTGTCTTTTTGTTCCTGTTAAAGATCTATTACTGCTAATCCCTGGTTTGCTTTGACTGAAAAAGGCCTTAAAAATCCTGTAGACTTTGCTGATTAGTATTCCACTGTCATAATGTATTCATCAAGTTTACAAGCTCGCCCTCTTTCCAATGTATTCTGGGGTATGGTACAGAGCGTGTAGCTTTAGTTCAAGAGGATTTGAATCAGGACTTGTGATAAAACACTATGCATTAATTTCTGAACACTGAAGTTTTTTGATTTACTCCGTTTGCATATATGTCAATTCATTATCTTGAAATTAGTTATTTAGATTGTTAATCCTGAGGATTAATCTGTGAATTAGGAAATGTGTGTTACCACACACCAAATACCATTAATGCTGGTAATCCTTTCCAAATATGTCTGTTACAAGAGTAGATCATTTTTTTTAAACACAATACTTTAAGATGTTTAGACAAATTGCGGATATTTTTTTGTGTTTATGTGATATGTGATTATTTCATCTTGCTTTTAAAGGATGTTTTTAAAGACAGTTTCTCCCAGTAATGGAAATACTGTCATTATTTACTCTTAAGCTTTTCCAAACCTGACTTCGGAGGTCTTTTGAAATCTTACAATAGCTTTGTGTGAGGAGCATACTGAATTTGAAGCTGTTATTTACACATTCATTGAAAAGATCACACTCAAGAGAATACACAGTGCAGATGTCAAGATTTTCAGGAAATGATGGCTTAAATTTTGGTCCGTTCTTCTCACAAAGCTATCATATGGCTTCAGAAGAAAATGCATTTGTCATATGGATGACTTTAATTATATTTTTATGGTACTTTGCCTCCTTTTTGAAGCTTGAAAACTCCACTCCCAATTCTTTCTATCTGCATGAGAAAAATGTAAATTCTTCAAAATGTGTCTATTTGTGTTCCACAGAAGAAAGTAAGTCACATGGGTTTGCAAGGATATGATGATGAGTAAATTATGACATATTTCTTTTATTTGGCTGAACTATTCAGGTGAGACGTTTTTTTTTTTCCTCCTCTAGAGTATCAGGGAAGACATATTTAGCCTAGAGTTTGTTATGCGGCAAGATGTGTTGGTGTTTGTAACTTTCAGCCTTGTGAGAGCCCAGTTTGAAATGTGGCTTCCTGAAGGAAATTAATCTTCTATGGTTTATTAGTGGAGCCCACACTCTGAAGTATCCTTCACCTTTTGAATAATTAACAAGCAAGCTAAACAATGTTGTAGATAGATGCCATAAATCTGAAGGCTGTGCAGGAATACTCCTGGCCCGGCATTCATAAAGACTCTCGGGCATTCTAAACAACAATGAAATGAGATGAATTAATTGTGTTGTTGCTTTTGGCATCTGCATTCTTGACATTACTTGTAAAAAAAAAGAAAACAGTCCAATCAGCCCCTTTCCACAACAACCCCCCTCCTACCCCCCCAATCCTTCTCTTCCATTGGTGGATGACTCCACTGTTTTCTTTAAGACTAAGAGCTTTGTGTTAAAGCTACTCTCAAATTCTCAACAGATCGATACATATATATTGTCTAATTGGAAGCCATTAGTTATGGGGTTTATAAAACTAGTAATTATTGTGTGTAATCTTGCAGAAAATTAAATTTGGAGTTATGTACAGTGTATTAGAGAGAAGATTTATTTTTCCTGCTGCATTTATTGTCTGTCAGGTGCTGTACGGCCCTACTTTTTCATGTGGGAAGCCAACTGCAGGCGACTTTAGTTTTTCCTACATAATGTAGTGCATTTATAGGGAAAAGCTGAATAAGAAGAAAATCAATTCTAGTGTGTGTAAATAACACTTTTGTAAAATAATTTATTGAACGGGTTATTCTTTTATAAGAGAGTGGTTATTTATAAAATGAAAGGGATAGTTCACCCCAAAATTAAAATTCTATCATTATTTACTCATGATATCCCTGGTGTGTATAACTTTCTTTCTTCTCCAGAACACATTTGAAGAAAAATAGAAAAATTTCTTAGCTCAGTAGGTCCTTAAATTGTAAGTGGATGGCAATTTCTCTTTTGGAGCTCCAGACATCAAAGACAGTTAGCATAAACATCATCCATACAACAGCTGCTGTTAAAATAATGTCTTCTAAAGTGGCACGATTGTTTTTGGTGCAAATATTTGTTTATATTTAAGTACTTTTTTAAACTCTAAATCATGCTTCCGGTTAGCAGCGGTATGTGCGTGTGACATAATAACATTGGCATTTGAAACACCCGGAACTGAAACACCTCAGAACTGAGGCACGTGTGTCACAGCCGGAAGTTACAAGTTAGAACGAAGAATGCTGTAAAGTAACTTGGATGGTTTTATTTTAGATCTGTATTTATTTGTTTCTTTACTTACAATGGTGCATTTGAGTGCTTATTCCGGATGTCTCAATCGAGAGGAAAACGTAAGATTACGTCTGTATCATGGCAATGCGAATACATCACACGAGAGACCGCTTGAACTCCACCCGCTCGTGAAGCCTAACAGAAGCGATGGTTTCTAGTTAAAAGTACTTAAATATTTATCTTTTTTCACACCAAAAGTGATCGTATCGCTTTAGAAGATATACATTTTACCACTGGAGTTGTATCAGTTACGTTTATGCTGACTGTTTGTGATTTTTGGAGCTTTAAAAGAGAAATTGCCATTAACTTGCATTTTAAGGACCTACTGGGCTAAAATATTTTTCTTCAAATGTGTTCTGGTGAAGAAAGTCATACACACCTGGGATATCATGAGGGTGAGTAAATAATTAGATAATTAAAATGTTTGGGTGAACTATGTCTTTAAGATAGTACTCAATGACAGGATGGCTTTGCATTAAAAAATTTATATTTTGGTTAATTACTTTGTAAAATGTAGCCAAGGATTTGGTTTAACGTTTTTATATTGAATACATGTTTATGTTGAGGCTACTGCTATTGTCATTTGTTACATAAAATATGTTAATTGAACATTTAGTCTTACTCAAACGTCTAGTCAATAAAATTGTGAAAACACTCTTTTAATACTATTTAATATACATGTTTGTAACTTCCAAGTAAAATTGAAGCACCACCACAATTACACACCCATGCAGCAGCTCAATTTTCCCTCTGTTGTTTGCACACCTTTGCACACATAACACAATAACAATTCCATCATGCATTATACTTTATATTGTGCTGGAGAATAATTCATTGAGGTCTGTTTGGGAGATAAAAGGGTAAAGTGAATGCTTGAATATGAAGTTGTTACAGTGGATTCCCTATGAGGAGATGGCAGGGCCTCAGGCAAACACACACACTTGTGATAAATGGGGGGGTTGAGCTCCTACATGGGAGTGTAATGGCACTTTTCCACTACACATTACGGTTTGACTCACCTCAACTCTACTTGCTTTACTTTTCTGAGCTTGCATTTCCTCTGCAGTTTAGTGCCTCCTCAGCGTGGGTGGGATTATAGGCTGATCGTCATAGTTGCGCCACCTCTACTGCCGTGCCATCATCTGAAACACAACACAAACTGACCAAAACAATAACACAACTGCTAGCTGTTAGCTACTTGCTCATTGTGCTGCATAAACAGTTGTTGCATGATGATTTTACAAAAGTGTAACAGTTAAATTGGCCTAGTTGTTTTAGAAGCAAGCCTACAGTAGTTGGTCAACTAAATAAAGTGAAGCTTTCAAGCAGAGTATAGAGTTAACTTAACAAAACCTACCATCCTCCTTGATGGTTCTGTAGTCACTTTTAAGTATTTGTTTTTGTAACTTTCTTTCTACACTGTAGTTAGATCTGGTGGTAGCCATGTGCGGCGAACAGCTGAGACACTTCCTCAAAGACATTTTCATTTTGCTCATCGCTAACGAGTGGACCATCTACATCTTATTTATTGACCACAGCGTTTTTTTTGCACACATTAATTTTTTTTTTACAATCCGAAAGTCACGTGAACAAATTATACCGCTATCGCTGTTACTAACTTTAAAACTAGCAGGTTGATGTCGCGTGTCGGAAATCCAGTGACGCTGGTAGTGACGATTCCCCTGACCAATCAGTGATCTGCAGGATTTTGACATCACATTTAGTATCGGCTTGGCTTGCTTGGAACCTCGACCAAGGTGGTACCAGGTACTATCCACAGTGGAAAACCCCCAAAAAGCGAGCAGAGCCGAGTTGAGTCGAATTGTACTGTGCAGTGGAAAAGCCCCATAATATTGGTGGAGCTTAAATTTTACTTGGTAGTTACTAACTTGCAGATAAACTTCTTGTCAAATACTGTGTTTATACTTCAACTTCTGAAAATAATGTTTTGGGACAAGTTAAGCTCTATTGAGAGCATCAGTGGCATGCTGACGATTACCACAGAAAATGATTTCCCTGTTTGTAAAATTAAAAATCACATTGAGAGTAATGCACTTTAAATGGCAGTCTATGAGGGAACATGTTCTGGAGGATTGAAAAGCAGAAATGTGGTGCTCATATTTGGTCAAACCACTTTTATGTCAGTTGTTTCATACATAAATATGCTGTTTGTTCTGTAAAGTTAATACTGTCCTTAATCTAACCCATAACATCCCTATTAATTTTAGATTTATTAATAAACCTATATGAGTTTGTTATTATGTACATTAACACAATAAACTGAACCATCTGAATGCATATGTTGCTACAGTGTAGATATTATATTCAGTTAAGTATTAAATCATTCATTTAATTAAAGGATATGGTGCCATTAATATTTGGAATTGCATAGACTCAAAGAGATATTTTTATAATCAACAGAAATCTCTTTGCTGTGCACAATTGCAACAATATAGAGGATCAAAAAATATTGGGTCTTTAACATTCGTGGCATGTTGTTCACTGGTCTAGATTTAGACCTGGACCACTAAGAGAAAGCATTGCACCTGGTAGAGTGCGCCTGCATGACCACCTCTTTTAAAATAGCACTTGTTTTTCCTCAGAAGTGTTACCCTAAAAAGTTAGGTACATTAGCTTAGCTTCACGCTCACTATTTTCTGCATAAACTAACCAGGCTGATATGCAAAGCAGCTTTTGTTTAGCTGTGTATATGAAAATTGCTAATCAATTTTACCCCTTATTTCATGGCCTGTGGTTCCTGCCCCACCCCCACCAGCTGGTTAATCATGCACAAGCTGAACACTTCATTACCCAGGACATGTTTGCCCCTTAGCGCTTTCTCGCTAGTAAATTAGTTCTTTCTATTTATACAGGTAAGGCAGGTCAGAGGTCTCCGAGTTGCAAAAGGTAAAGGGATGAAATTAATATAGCACCAGGCTCTGCTGGCTATGAGCCTCCCAGAAGAAAAGCCCTCCAACTTAAACAGTTTCATAAGGAGAAATGAATTGGCACTGTAGGAGTGCAGCTCTTTTTGTTCTAGCCTCAGATTGGTCCTGCTGTGTTCTTTCTGTGCTGCACTGCGTGTTCTTTGAAGCCATGAGCTCAAATATTGAAAGCCTGTTTCCTACACATTGCCTGTCCTATCTACCTACGCACCTTGTCGCTGTTGTTTTTGCTATTTCATCTGCTTTTTTGCTTTGTTTTGTTTTTTTAGATGTGAATCACTATTTTGCTCTTCCTGTATATGTGAACATTGTGGGAGAGTCCCAGATATTTGAAAGAGCAGTGTTTTATCTCCATGTAATCCCATAGTGAGAGTCTGCCATCTGTATGACAAAGCTAGTCAGAGTCCAGGGGGCTTCATATGAGCTTTAGAAGGGGATGAGGTGAAACTGATCCGTTTCATAGGTGTTCCAGACGGAGGTATGTATCTTGCATGTTTTGTTGACATTGGTGAGTGATGGTCACATTTGGTTTGGACTAGGGATGCACCGATACCCCTTTTTCTCTTCTGATCCGATTCCGATATCAGAAATCTCAGTATCGGTCGATACGATCCCAATCCCAATCAGATACCAGTGTTGTTTTTTTGCATAATCAGTTTAGAATATCTTTACAATATTGTGTGGAACTAATTGGGTGTGCTCTTTAATATGTAAAGAAACACAAACCTCTAACTACACATTATTTCAATATAAATGTATACCTTATTAAGAAACACTTTATTATTAACTAGTATACTGGATAATGTAGCAGCAAAATTTACAGTACTTCCAGTATAAGTCATCAGTTGAAAATAAGCTGTATTTTCTTTTTTTCTTTTTTTTTGCAAATGTTTTCAACATGTATCTGGACTTTAAAGGATTCAGATCTCTTTTTTGTTCAATTTAGTTGTAAGATATCAGCTCACTTTTCATTCAAACGGTTATTTTTTGGAACCCATTCAACTTAAATATTATTATCATTTGTAAACAAATAATAATAATAATAATAATAATAATAATAATAATATATTATAATTGTAATATATAGTAATATATCTCAATCTTGCATCTTTAACTTTTAAACCCTCATGATTTTATTTTGATACATTTTATTTTGAACTATCCAGTAAGTACTGTAAGTGTGTTTGATTGTATGCAAATGAATTAAACAGTAGTTTAATTCACTTCTTATTCAAATTCTGGTAAAACAAACAAACAAAAAAAAGCACCTGAAGTGCAATTCTAAATGCATATTATAAGTGAACCAAACTTTTTAGCATCTACATCTGAGATGTTTGTGAGTAGCGATCATATATTGCGCAACGCTTGAAGGCTAAACATAGGCATGCGTGTGTGTAAACAGAGCAGCATCATTCAATAACACGATGAAGCTGCACATACATTTAATATGAAACACAGCCTTTTGTGATTCACAGAGCTATTGCACATCTTCAAGTGGCTTTGAATAAAATGCACGAGTCATATGAACTACATTAATTATGTTTTTATGGTTCTTTTATGTCATTTTTTGAGCTTGACAGTAACAAACATGACTAACACACAGTATCGGATTTGGATCGGGCTCATCGGACCAATACCCGATCCGTCTAAAAGATTCAGTATCGGAGCCGATACCGATCCAGGTATCGGATCGGTGCATCCCTAGTTTGGACACTTCCCACATGTTGTTGCAACACACGTAGCATGTATTGAGCGATTTCCAGTGCAAAATTAAACAGGTGGGTCAGCTTTTTACAATGAGACTCGGATAGCTGACTATTCAGCTTGACTATGACAACACAACTTGCGATCATGTCTTTTAAAGAGATGTGGATGGTATGAGGCTTAAACAACCCCCTCCCTTCTCATCAGAGAAGTGTACCACAGCACAGCGCTCCTGACCCAGTCTGGTTATAAGAAGTCTGGCTTGAGGAGCCCATCAGATGCTAGCAAGATGTCCTCAAGAGGTCTTTGAATTTGGCTTTCCTCCCCACCTACCCCTTAATAACCCAGCAGCCCAGAGCTTCTCTCATCATCTGCCCTCCTAAAAATATTACAGCTGCCTTCTCACCCAGAACTTACGGCATCTGATTTCATCTTCAAGGCCTATTTTTAATTATAGTACAGTGAAAAGACATTCCTCCATTAATTCATTAAATAACCCAGCTGTGCTGTGCTGTGTCATATTTTCCTTTGGCCCTCTCACTATGTACAATCGAGAACAGTGGCCGGCTCCATGCTGTTGATTCTTTCCTAGCCACAAGTCTTAGATCATATCACAGCTTGAGTATTTTCATTGAAACAAGAGCACCCGCATCACGTGTATCTACATATAAATATGTACTTGCAGTGCATTGAGAGATGGCTAAAAACAGGGTGCTGGGGTGGGGAGTCATGATATTTTCCAGTCCATTCTGAGGTTACTAATGTTTACATTCAATGATAACTAATACGCTCATCTTATCGCATTTGGAAGCTGCAACATGCCTGCAATGCTCTTCAGGCTTTGCAATGGAAAGTCAACGTTTCAATACTGCAAAAGATGCAGATTGGCTCATCCCAAACTATAGGAGGTAATTAGTTTTTCTTATGTGGATTACAATAGCTGCTATTGTAAATATGGTAAATTAAAGTTTAAATGTGTAGTTTCTGTTCCACTAGCATTACCAAACAGAATTCTGCTAATGAAAAAAGTTTTACATATAAAGGCATAAATAGTATATATATATATATTTTTTTAAATATGTTGAAAATGATGTGCACTCACTTTAGATGAAGACTCAGACATATCAGTAACCCAATTATAGCTTTTTAATTACATTTAGCTGGTCGCTCACTCATGGGTGCTGCCATTTTGACAGCACATGACAACCGGTGTCATGCAATTTACTGAGTTATTACCACTAATAATGTCAATAGTAATAACATGTTTAATTCAGACAGTGCTCAGACATAAAAGTACAGGTTAAAAAAACAAGAAAGCCAAACAATCAAACAACAAACACAGTATACTTACTACAAACAACAACCAAGCCCAAGTCAAGAAGACAGTCCAGAGTGATGGTATTCATCAGCAGGAATGTGATCCTTCCATGCAGCCCAAACAGAACGAGTGCAAGTGGAAAAATAAAATGTACAAACCAAAGTGGAGCAATGAAACAAACTGCTACTACCACGGTTCTCACGGCGTTGCTCAGGGATAAATGGTGCGACATCAAACACCAAGAACGAGTGTGTTGCACTTGCCCAGTCACAGTCTAGCACACAACAATGCGTGGAAATTTGTTTGGATTAAATCCAAGAATGTCCATAGGGATGTGTATAGTATGAGATGGAGAAAAGCACTGACTAAATAAAAAAAAAAAAACAAGACAAACAAACATTTTCGGTGTAAAGCGGCGGCACTTAGCAAACAAACTTCCAGGATCCAGGATGATAGGTGTCAGTATAGAGTCCAAAACGACAAGTACTTCTGGGACCGATCGGACTAGTAAGAGCCAGCTAAAAGTATACTAATTGCACATTTAAAACAGGCTTTCCAAACACTCCCCCTGTCTTCTATTGATCGGTACAAAATATAGTCCCAAACACCACTTTCCAAACTTAACCAATGTTGGGCTAGTCGGGCTGCTCACACAAGCTTTGATAGTGATGCTTTGATAGCGCCACAGTGTCAGTGTTTACGGTTAATATGGAAATCAACACACAAATGACTTAGTTTTAGTTGTCTCTGCATATGAATCTGATTATAAATTAATTGCACCTTTAAAGATGTAGTTTTTTCTCTCTTTTTTCATTGTTTTTGATGTTGTAAAGCATATATGGCTTTTGTCAGAGTGGTTATCATCTAGTTGACCTGATTTCTTTTGCTCACAACAGCCCTGGGTCAGATGACCCTTTCATGTTAGCATAACATCCCGGCATGATTCATACTGCAATATGAATACAACTATATGCAAGGGGTGAATTTGTTGCCAAGAGATGACCATGACTACACTATGCGTATATAGATTGATGAGATGCTGTGACAGGAAGTCTCAGGAAGATGTGTGTGTGCAGAATGATGTCAAGGGTTTGGCTACACATGGCTTATTTTCAGTTCACGGCCATTGCACACTGTTACATTGTCAGTAGGTATTTTCCGATACCATTTTTTTTTTAGAACAAGTACGAGTACCGGTACCTTTTGTTTAGTTTTTTTTCTGAACTCAATTTCAGCAGTTTATTTAAATGTTATCATCAAAATTGTTTTAAAAAAATATATTAATTCAAAATTGAATCAAATGAAAGTATAACAGTTCCCCTTCTGTCGCTCTCTTACGTTGTGTCAGAGAACGACACTAGGGGTCTCTCTTGAGCGCCGATATTCACCTCTGTACTATGAAAAAAGGCCAATGAGAGTTGGCAGCCAGTATTTGCATGTCCCGCCCCCGGACATACGGGTATTTAAGCGGCGCAAATACGGGAGTTCATTCAGAAAATTTCTTCGGAGCCGATGGTCGTGTTTGCAGACTGCTGCGTATTACACACCGAGTTCCTGCTATCCTCTGCTGCATGCTGTTGGATTCTACGGCGCACAACAGCGGCTTTCTCCTGTTTGCACGGCTGTGCACTTCCTGCCCCTGAGCGCATCGACAGTTGCAGATAAGAAAGATCTCTCACGAGTCTTTCATTCATAAAAGAGTGATTTTATTTAAAAGAGTAATTTCCTCTAAAAGAGCAAAACACAGCGGCGTTGAACGTCCTTCTCAGGACGCGTCTTTTTAAAGACGGTTTTCCGCCTCTGTGTAGTTTCTGGATGCGGTGATTCTCCCCACCTCTGACGGTCATAAAAACTGCCTTGCATTCCTGGGTTGCGATTACACGCAGGCAGCGTTTTTATGAATGGTCTATGTTCTCAGTGCGAGTGCATAACCATGACAGCATTGCGGTCGTAGGCTTTTTCTTGTAGTGAGAAAAAACCGCTTCAGCCGCCCCCCGCGCCTCGCCTCCTTCCTACGGGATTGAGGCAGGCGCCGCGGGCGATGAAAACGATTTGGGGGCAATGACGGGCTCCGTTTTCGTCGGGTGAACCCCCTCGAAACCCCCCGCCTCCCCGCACGCTTGCTTGTTTCCGTCCGAGCTCGGGATGAGCATTCTCTCCAATGGGTTATGTTTTCAGTGCGAGAACATAACCGCGGCAGCGTTGCGATCCCGGGTAAATCCCCTCGAAACCTCCCGCCTCCCCGGCACGCTTGCCGGCTTCCCGCGAGCTCTGGATTAGTGCGGCCGGCTTAACGGCCTGCCGTCCGGTCCCTCGAGCTCCCTGGCATTGGATGATGACATCACCGCTGCATCGGAGAGCGTAACAGCGGCGCCGAGGCGGATAACTTCGCCTGGGCCGCCACCTTCGGGTCCCCGCCCAGTCTGAGCCTGACGCACGAAGGTCCGCTATGCTTCCCGGGTAATTGGTTCCGCGGGCATGTGCGCCGCTCACAGCCGCGCCCCCCTGGGACCCTTCCCGGATGTGCATGACGAGCTGAGCAAGCCCAGCTTCCTCGCTCCTCCGCTCTCGCTACCCTCGGTGGTAGAACGGTCCCTGACCGCTCCCCCCTGCACGCCATGGCCCCCTCCTGCAAGTCCACCGGGCCAGGGCACTTCAAAATTTGCACTTGGGTAGTCCTGTTTTTGACGTGCGGCAGGAACTACACTCAAACAGGCGATGCACACTCCGTGGTCCAGAAACACAACGATGGACAGGCAGTACAGGAGGCAGACGAAGCACGCTTTCTCAAACGCCCCCGTCTCCCAGTTCCGTCCATTCGGCGACGCCGCGTGACGACTTCGCCCAAAAAGGCAGTCCTCAGTGGTGAAGAAACAGACGAGGGCTATTTTTCACACATCCTGCCCTGACGCAAACCTGCCGCCAGGGGCCATGCCCTGTCTGCTCGCCGAGGGCGCCCTCCTGCGGCTTTCAAGGAAGAAAGAAAGTGGTGCTCCGCCTCAACTAACAAGTGAGTGGGCCCAGCTCTCAGCCCCAGCGTCGAGCTCCCCGCAGAAGTTGGACGCCCATCGTCTCATGGGCCCCCTTGTGGACCCAGAAGGCTCCCAGGCACCCCTGAGATGACCGACCCAGAGACCGAGACAACAGCTCCGGAGCTGGTAAGACCACTCCGTCCCCCGGTGGAGGGCCGGAAGGAGAATTTATTTTTTGTTAAATTCTTTACACACTATAGAGCTATTTCCTTGTTGTCTCTGGGTCACCTGGCCCGCAAAATGCCGTTCTCACGGCACTCTGCTTTCAGGCCTCGACAGTCCTGGCTTCCTGGACGCGGTGTCCCCGCCCTCAGCCCACGACTGTTCCCCGGACGGCCGGTTCAGACGAGTCCAGAGGACGCCAGCAGACCTCCTCCTCAGTCACGAACCCGCCCCCTGCCGGGTGCGCGGAACAAGGTAAGTGCTTTGAGTTTATTCTCAGCACCAGAGCCTCGGGACGCCACAGCGCCTCACGACGGCGCGTTACCTGTTCCGCACCGCTGCGAAGCCCCGCCGGGTACGTCTAAAATACTCGTCCCTTTGGTGCCCCTAGCACGGAGCTTAGAGGCATGGCTTTCACTGCCCAGCTCGTCACGCTGGCTGCACCGGACCATTCGACTCGGTTACGCAATTCAGTTTGCCAGGTCTCCGCCCCCCTTCCTGGGCGTTCGTTCCTCCGCAGTGCACGGCGAACATGCCCTCTCCCTGCGCGAGGAAATCGCCTCCCTTCTAATCAAGGACGCGATAGAGCCTGTCCCTCCAACCGAAACGAAGAAGGGTTTCTACAGCCCTTACTTCGTTGTACCCAAGAAAGGCGGCGGCATACGACCGATCTTGGACCTGCGAGTTTTCAATCGGACCCTGTCCAAACTCCCGTTCAAAATGCTCACCCAGAAACAAATCCTATCTGGCGTTCGGCATCTAGATTGGTTCGCAGCGGTAGACCTGAAGGACGCGTACTTTCACGTCTCAATTCGCCCTCGACACCGACCCTTTCTACGGTTCGCGTTCGACGGCCAGGCGTATCAGTACAAGGTCCTCCCCTTCGGCCTGTCTCTGTCCCCTCGCGTCTTCACGAAGGTCGCTGAGGCGGCTCTTGCCCCGCTATGAGGAGCGGGCATACGCATACTCAATTACCTCGACGATTGGCTCATTCTGGCCCCCTCGCAGGAATTACTATGCGCACACAGAGACCAGGTGCTCGAGCACCACGGCCGCTTGGGGCTTCAGGTCAACTGGGAGAAGAGCAAGCTCACCCCAGTCCAGAGCATCTCTTTTCTCGGTTTGGAGTTAGACTCAGTCTCAATGACAGCACGTCTCTCCCACGAGCGTGCTCAGTCAGTGCTGAAATGCCTCGCTTCCTTCAAGCCAGGCACCGTGGTCCCGTTGAAACGTTTCCAACAGCTCCTGGGGCATATGGCATCCTCCGCGGCGGTCGCGCCACTGGGGTTGATGCATATGAGACCACTTCAGCATTGGCTCCAGACTCGAGTCCCGAGACGAGCATGGCGCCACGGCACACACGGCGTGGAAATTACCACTGCCTGCCTCCAAACCTTCAAACCCTGGACAGACCTCTGCTTTCTACGGGCAGGGGTACCCTTGCAGCAGGTGTCCCGTCGCGTTCTGGTTACAACCGACGCCTCCAAGTTGGGTTGGGGCGCCGTGTGCAACGGGCGCGCAGCCGCAGGCCGGTGGAACCGAGGCCCGCTGCGCTGGCACATCAAATGCCTAGAGCTGCTGGCCGTTCGTCTTGCCCTGAAGAAATTTCTTCCGATGATTCGTGGCAAACATGTCCTGGTCAGGACAGACAGCACCACGGTGGTGACTTACATAAACCGCCAAGGCGGAGTACGCTCCCCCCACATGTCACAGCTCGCCCGTCGTCTCCTCCTTTGGAGTCAGCAGCGACTGGAGTCGCTGCGCGCCACTCACATCCCCGGCAACCTCAATGTGATAGCGGACGCGCTGTCAAGACAAACCTTGCCTGGCGGAGAGTGGAGGCTCCACCCCCAATCGGTCCAGCTGATTTGGGACAGGTTCGGCAAGGCCCAGGTAGACCTGTTCGCCTCCCAGGAAACCTCCCACTGTCCACTCTGGTATGCCCTCATAGAGGCTCCCCTGGGGACAGATGCTCTGGCACACAGCTGGCCCGTGGGGCTGCGCAAGTACGCTTTTCCCCCAGTGAGCCTTCTTGCACAGGTGCTATGCAAGGTCAGGGAGGACAAGGAGCAAGTCACTCTGGTGGCCCCCTACTGGCCCAACCGGACGTGGTTTTCGGATCTCACGCTCCTTATGACAGCCCCTCCCTGGCGAATTCCCCTGAGGAAGGACCTTCTTTCTCAGGGACGGGGCACGCTCTGGCACCCGCGCCCAGACCTCTGGAAACTCCACGTCTGGTCCCTGGACGGGACGCGGAGGGTCTAGCCGGCCTACCTTTAGCCGTCATAGACACTATTAACCAAGCCAGAGCCCCTTCGACCAGGCATCTTTACGCCCTGAAGTGGCGTCTGTTCGCGAACTGGTGTTCTTCCCGAGCCGAAGACCCGCAGAAGTGCGCAGTTAGGTCAGTGCTCGTGTTTCTTCAGGAGAGGCTGGAGAGGAGGCTGTCCCCCTCCACCCTCAAGGTGTATGTCGCTGCTATCGCGGCCCACCATGACACGGTAGACGGCAAGTCTCTTGGCAAGCACGACTTAATCGTCAGGTTCCTAAAAGGTGCCCGGAGGATGATTCCCTCCCGGCCTAACCTATTTCCCTCCTGGGATCTCTCGGTCGTCCTGATGGGACTCCGGAGACCCCCCTTCGAGCCGCTTGACTCAGTTGGACTCAGGGCCCTCTCTCTCAAGACCGCCCTGCTGATCGCGCTCGCTTCCATCAAGAGGGTCGGGGACCTGCATGCGTTCTCTGTTAGCGACGCCTGCCTGGAGTTCGGTCCGGCAGACACTTCGTGATCCTAAGACCGCGACCGGGCTACGTGCCCAAGGTTCCTACCACACCCTTCAGGGTTCAGGTGGTGAACCTGCAAGCGCTGCCCCGGGAGGAGGCAGACCCAGCCCTTTCACTGCTGTGTCCAGTACGTGCCTTACGTATTTACCTGGACCGCACACAGAGCAAGCCAGACGCTCTGAGCAGCTCTTCGTCTGCTTTGGGGGACAGCAGAAAGGGAATGCTGTCTCCAAGCAGAGACTCGCCCACTGGGTTGTCGACGCCATTTCCCTGGCTTATCACACCCAGGCCGTGCCCCCCCCTTTGCGGGTCCGAGCCCACTCCACAAGGAGTGTCGCGTCCTCATGGGTACTGGCTAGGGGCACTGCCCTAGCAGACATTTGTAGAGCTGCGGGCTGGGCAACACCTAACACTTTTGCGAGATTCTACAATCTCCGAGTTGAGTCAGTTTCGTCCCGTGTTCTCTCAGGTACCGAGCCCGTAGAACTCGGTGGCACGCCGACGATCTGACCGGGTGGATCGCTTGCACCCAGCGCCCTTCCCCCTAACCAGGGGAAACAGTGCGCCTTCTTCCCAGGAGATCCCAGGCTTGGGACACTGGTTGGCTCCTCCCTAGCCCTCGCGGGTCGCAGTTCTGCGGAGGAACTCGCCGACCCAAACCACTGCGGGTACCACTAGCTACCCTGTACTGGTATAGGGGCCCCACAGGTAAGGCCTCCTGTTCGGACTCCCCCTGTATGTAAAACCACGGTTCTGTCCCCTCACGAGAGTTGACTCCGTGTTTCCCTTAGGCAGTTACAGCTGCCTCGGGTGCCGTGCTGTATGCTTCCCCCCTCTGCGAGGCTGGATCTACCACCGCACTACTGTTCCGCATAAGACCTAAGTATAGGCCATGCGATGTATTTGCCACTCAAAATTTGCCTCCCCTCCCGGGTAGGTGTGGCCTCCGCAGGGTCTTCTCCGCCCTAATAAGGGCTAAGACCCCCTTCCCTCAATGCGTGTAAGGGCCCCGGCCGTAGTTGCTCTATGCGAGAAACATAGAGAGAAAAGAGGCCCAGCCAGGCTGGCCCGTTCCCATGTTGGCGGCCGTCACCTTGTTCCCCCCTCCAGGATAACGATAAGGAATCCTGATGGCTTAAATGGGGCATTGGGGAAGGGTACGTGCGGCCTGATACAGTTGGTCGTTCTGCACGTAGGAATACCTGCTCGCTCCTGTATCAGCGGATCACGTACACGGCTCAGCGCATGGCGCTTTTTAAGCGGACCCCTAGTGTCGTTCTCTGACACAACGTAAGAGAGCGACAGAAGGGGAACGTCTAGGTTACGTATGTAACCTCAGTTCCCCGATGGAGGGAACGAGACGTTGTGTCCCCCTTGCCACGTCGCTGAGCCGAGCCCCTGTTGTGGCCGGACCATTTCCAGCTCCTCAGAAAAATCCTGAATGAACTCCCGTATTTGCGCCGCTTAAATACCCGTATGTCCGGGGGCGGGACATGCAAATACTGGCTGCCAACTCTCATTGGCCTTTTTTCATAGTACAGAGGTGAATATCGGCGCTCAAGAGAGACCCCTAGTGTCGTTCTCTGACACAACGTCTCGTTCCCTCCATCGGGGAACTGAGGTTACATACGTAACCTAGACGTTAATTTTCAACATGAAGCAGAGCATCTCAGATATGAGATATTGATTAAATATTATACAGTTACTATTGATTTATTATTATTATTAGTAGTAGTGTAACAGTGAATATTACATAACTGTATAGTAGAATTGGCAAATTATCTGGGCCAGCAAAGCCTTCTCTGCTGGCCTAACATGCCAAATAAATAAATTTCACCTATAAATCTCCATTTTGTATGTATTTTTAATCGCTTTCCACTCTTAATTAATCTAAAAACAAAATGAAAGTTTATCCAGTCAGAATTTATTCCTTGATGCTTACAAGTAAAGTGTGACAACTGTTTCACAAATCGAATGCCCGAAGCAGCCAGTGAGTTTGAGCTCCACCCCCTCAGGCCTTCAGAATTTCCACAGAATCCCTCAACAGTGCAAATGGATGAGCAACTAAAGTCAGATTGTCAGATTCATCAGCCAATCAGATTGATTTATTTGTTCTTGTTGGCTGTGATCTTTAGTATATGTCCCGGTCGAAGTCTTCTTGCTGGCCTTGAGTGACGCAATCACGCTTTAAGTGACGTATTTTGAAAGCAAAGAGCACACAATCTTGCTGACAGTCGGCTGTCATCACTACCGTTATCACCATTGAGAAAAAGATCCTTATGGATTTAATAACACGAGATGTTCTGCATATCTGTGTGATTGCTCAATTTATTGAACAGGAAAGGAGGACTGATTTTCACTTCATGCAATTGGTAAGTGCTTTTTGCATCGTATAGCAACATCAGGAGTTTTGTAGTTGTAAATAGAAATCTCAGTCGGATCAAGTTCTGAAAAGTAGTGCTGTGTTCCATTCTACACAGAAAGTTGGATTTTACAACTTCCTACTAGGAAAAGTGCAATAGAATGCATCTTGAAATCAGAATTACAACTTGTAGTGCAGAAATTCTCAACTCAAATTTCGCCGAGATGCAGGGGCATGATTTATTAAGTTTTATCAATAAATGTTTCCACATTACATGATATTAAAGATTGTTTAACAAATGCCTACTGAAACAGGTGTCTAAAATTTTATAATCTCTTTTGATAATCGTACACCTGAAGCACAAACGCTAGCACTGCAGCATTGTTTATCAGTTGGGTTGCTAGGAGACATCTTTAATGAGAGTCAAACACCTGCTAAGCTAACGGGAGAATGGAATGCATTCATGGTCAGAGATATCAAGTAGAATATCCCACATCCAACTTGAATGGAACGCAGCATTACGGTGTACCCTGACAAAACTACATTTTATTGCAAGCAACATTTAAATTGCAAATATTATTAGATAGATTTTTCCAGGTATTATAGACCTCCTTGGTAGATTCATATGCAAAATTATTATTTTTGACATTCATTTCACAAAACAGTTATGCTGCAGTTAACTTAAGGCTTGCTTGAGCATTAAGTGTCGTTTCAAGTTTTGGCTTTCGTGCGTGGATGTGTTTTTAAAATGTCAATTGGTATTACTAGTTAGCTGGGACACAATGTATGATGCCCAAAGGCATAGTGTCTTTTTCATTGTGAAACTGTGTTTTCTTAATGGCATGAATCACACTGAAGGCCTAGACTTTAAATGCACGGCCCGCCGCTGTATAGTAGTGATCTTTTTCTGTCATAATTTTTTCATTTAAATTAAGCTTTTATTTTGGCAGAGCTTTTATTTTAAAATGTTTCTGTGTTGTTAGAGCAAGGAGCTCTGATGTAATGATGGCAGATTCCCAATCCAGAAAAGCAGGTTGCTACGTGAATCACAGTAATTATTAAACCGCAAAAGGCTACTATATAATTAAATACTGTAAATATGTAGTCTGTATATGAGTTGTGCTAATAAGTGAATTAGCTCTATGCCTGCTGTCATTTGCTACAATCTGAGCATGCAGTGCTCATAATAGTGTTTTCCGTGTATGAGCCAAGGATCTCTAAATGTATGAGCAGATTTTGTCTCTGTGCATGCACAACACCGGCTCCACACATTCACAAGCCCTCAAATTTAAAACACTGCATGTGCAAATAATCTATTTATCTCATTAAATCACAGCTTTTGCTGTTAAATAATATCACTAAGACATGACATGACTGTGCGCTGAATGTTTATGTAATGACATTCGTACGTCAGATGCAGGGCTGGACTGGTAATCTGGCATACCGAGCATACTAACAATAACTGAAGCAGCCATGGTATTTTGATGGAAACTATGGTTACCATGGTCATTTTTCACTTGATAAAACATCTCTCAGTTAGAAAACCTACAACATGTGAGAGTCTAATACTGTGCTATACATGTATGTTTAAGTTTAACTTATATTTTAGACCTTTTAACACTTCTATTTATCTTGAATTACAAAATATTGCAAGATAAAACTTACAACAGGAATTTTTTGTGGGGTTTTAGTCAGTGAAACAGAAGTAGAACACTACTGAAAGAGACATCCCATGTGTGGCAGTCTCCAAACAGAGGCTGCTGTGGCCCTAGTGCCAGAGATAAGACAGTAGAGTGCAGCGCGAGTGCCACAGCTTCCCAAGTGGCATCAGCCGCTCTGTGATCTGGCACACTTTCATTCGGTAACAGATTAAAAAGCCTCTTGGTGCACCCCAACTTGTTGTGCTCTCTCTCTCTCCCTCGCTCCTTCCATCAGGCAGAAAGAGGGAGAGGGAAACGAGTGAATCAGAGTGATACTGGAGCTCTGTGTACTTCAGGCTGTCCCTAACTGCATCTCTCTCTTCCCCTTTCTCTCTTTACTTCACAAGATATCTCTCTCCCTCTTTATCCATCTTCCTCATACACAACACTCCATTGCACAGTCCTTAGTTCCCAGCAAGGGTAAATTGTGGGGGAAAGATGCTGAGGAAAACTAGGGATGAAACTTTATTGTGAACGCATGTGGTGTTGGAGACGGAAAGTTGCTAATCCGTTGTGCTGGCCGTGTGGAAAGGGCAGACATATTTATAGCAAACTGAATCACTCGCCTCACAAATGCACAACAAGCTGCGGCCGTGATATTTCAGCTCTACAGTGCAAACACAGCAAAGCTCCATGCAAACTGCTTTTTATGACATTGGATTGTGTCTTGTTCTGTGCAGATGTACTCAGATAAACAGGTGATGTAGATACTAAAAAACATGAGCTTGGTTTATTCACCCTCTTCTGTAGTTTTACCGTTATCTCACTTACTTTCACACATTTCTGGGGCAACAATAATTGCATTACAGTTTGACACTTGGTCACTTGAGAGTCAATATAGGTTTGTTGAGACCTAACTAAACATTGCTGAATGAAGTACCACCTTAAGGCCTATTTGTTTCTTTTTAACTACAGCTCAATTTAGTTTTGTAAGAAAGACCATTTCGATATGAACTTTGTTCTTTGCACCACCTCTGACCTTTTCTGTCTGTGATCTCTAGTGCCAGTTGTGAGAATTTATTACAATGTTCTTGTATGCTCTCAAGCTTTTTCAGTGTTAATGAACAACACTGATTTGACATTGCACTTAATGAATACTTTACAATAAATTTGTTCAGGTTAACATTAACTATTGCAAAAGTTAATCTGAACTTTCAATGAACAATACATGTATAGCATTTTACAGCAATATATTTATTTATCTTGGTGTTACTTTCTACACATACATTTTTAGCATTAAAAGTAATATACTTCAACAGAAACTAATGATCAAAGTTATATTTATAAATAAACTTTAATCAAGATAAATAATATAATAAATTATCTAAAAATGATTGTTCAATTTTAGTTCATGATACCGAATGCTTATTAACGTTTTAGCTTTTATTTATTTGTGCATTTTGAAAACAAATTAAAAAGTTGGAAGGAAACCCTTGCTAACAGTGACATAATCTTTGATTACATTGTAGTTTTTTTTAATTACATTTATCTTGCAAGCAGCTTCCTTTACACAGTCAGATCGACATGAACAGTTAAAATATGTATTACTCTATAATGATTACTGTCACTATTATTATCTAGTCTTTTCATGCGAGAGGTGTCCAGTGTGGCTCAGAACGGGTCAGTACTATTTAAAGGTTTGAAGGTCGCTGTTTCCTAATCCACACAGCAAATGTGTGTTGGAAGTACACCTGCTTTATATACAGTATATGCATTTATGTGTGTGTGCCTGTGTGTGTGTCCTGCAGTGGCATTAGTCAGAAGAATATTTTGGGAGTGCAAACTGTTGGCTCTCGGTTTGAGCTCTGTCAGCATGACATTTTCATGAATCATGTTGTTTCACTGATATGACTCTCACTTTTTCCCTTGCTTTTTGACTTCTCATTGCTTTGTTGCCTTCATACTCTCTCTCTCTCTCGCTCTCTCTATCTCTCTCTCTCTCCCACTCTTGCTCTTGTTCTCTCTCTGAGATTAAAGATCTCTGACAGAGTAAGGTGAGTGTAAACCCTTCTCCACCTCATCAGGGTCTTACTGCTATGGCTCTTTAGAGAGTTCTCCACCTGCGCACTGGTGCAGACTCATATGTGCAGCCTTTCTACTTTAGGACAAATGTATTTATAAATTTGAAGATTAAGAAAAGAAGATTCACAAATGAGATCGCTTCTCTTTAATATCTTGATTGTTTCTCATACACAGCAGTGAGATTAAATGATGAGCAGATGGAAACCTTACCTTAAGTCTTTTGTTTCTTAGATATTTATATTGAGAAAAATACCCTGAAATCAAAATATGAACTCAAACATGTCTCATCCCATTTAGGGAACAAATTCTCTGGGCTAAGCTAGTCACATAAATTTTTTAGCTCCCTGCTCCTGTCTTTGTGGTTTTCACACCTTAAGATAAATTGATGAGACAGATGCAACCTGTTAACATGTCCACCTGTATTTAGACCACAAACCTAAAATACAAACTCAAAATTGAAGGGCTGGTGTTCATCACTCCTTTGAATTACAAACATAACTGTGGTCTCTTTTGAAAGAAGACATATGAACGTTTGTTGTCTAAAAGTTATAATTAATAAAATTCATGAGGAAAAATAATTAGAAAAATGCATAGTTAAGTGATCAGCAAGTTTTTTTTTTTTCCAATATTGCTAAGATTAATAAGATTTATTTATATAAAATAATAGATGACTCTGACCTTCTTTAGTCATAGAAACACAGTGGAGTTAAAGCCACAAGTCCCATCTCACAAGCAGCGGCTGTGTGAACTTCTGCTTTCGTGCACTCTCATGAATGTGCAGAGGAAAGCAACGGTCAGTCAACAGTTTCATTTAAAGCTGCTCTACGTTTAAAAATGAACAAATTGCCATTGTTGATTGAGTACATAAACAATCAGTGTTCAAAACGATATCCTTACCTTACCCCCATTCATGGTTAGCCTATAAAAAGGATTTGTATTTTGAGTTGTCAGGTTCGATGTGAAATAGCTGACTTATGACTCTCATCCTTGTGTCAATACGTCATGTCCGACACACAAGATAAAAGTACCGGCTGTCTCCTTTTCCGGCTGGAGAAACTAACTATGCTGTTCAGCTCAGTTCAGTAACACTCACACAGTTCAGGACAGCATCATTGCAGTCTAGATGGATGCTTATCTGTTTGGTGAAGTTACTGTGACATGTTTAATATGTATGACTTCTGAAACTGACTTGTAATTGTTATATTGCATATTTAAGCATATTATTTTTACGTTTATAAAGTATATTTTATCACCATCATTACTGAATCCTTGTTTTATCTTCCCCGTCTGTCGCTCACTTCGACGTGTTGTCGAAGAAGCGACACTAGAGGTCTCTCTTGAGTGCCGAATATACCTCTGATCTATGAAAAAAGACCAATGAGATGTTGGCAGACAGAATAACGGGTCTAAAGGCGGGGAAATACGTCTGTTTCATTCATAAATTTTCTTTGGAGCCGATGGTCGTGTATGCAGCGAGCTGTGAGTCACACACCTGTTCCTCTACCTCTGAACGATCTGCTGTTGGATCTATGGCACACTTAAGCAGTTTTCTCCTTCTCTACAGTGCAGTTTTCCCCTGGGCGCTTCGACAGCGCAAACTTAAAAGAGTGTTTGTTAATAGAGTGATTTTCTCTAAAAGAGTATTTTCCTCTAAAAGAGCAATATACAGCGGCGTTAAACATCCTTTTCAGGACGAGTCTTTATAAAGATGCCTTTCCACCCCTGTGTAGTTCCTGCATGCGGTAGAGTGCTCTACGCTTCAGACGGCCACAGGTGCTGTCTCGTGTGTCTGGGCTGCGATCACACCGAGGCAGCGTTTGTGGATGGTTCATGATCTCACTGCAAGAACATGACCATGGCAACGTTGTGGTTGCAGCTTTCCTTAAACCGAAGGAATTCCACTCCAGCAGCCCCCTGCGTCGCTCGTTCTTCCCACGGGATTGAGGACAACGCGGCTGGCGATGGAGGCGATCTGGAGATGGCAGCGAGCTTGGTTTCGTCGGGTACGCCCCCGCAAAGCACCCACCCCCCCGGCACACTCGTTGACTTCCGTCCGGGCTCGAGGCAACATCGGCTCGCCTCACAGCCAGCCTGCCTATCCTCTGGAGCCCCCCGAGCTGGATGAGCTCGCCGCTGCATCTGAGAGCGGTCCGGCTTCTAACGTGGGTGTCTTGTCTGGGCTGCCGCCTTCGGGCCAGCATGCCCAGGCTGAGTCCGACGCCCAAATATCCGTCATGCACTCCTGAGACGATCGACCCAGAGACCAAGACGTTCGCTCCGGAGCTGGTAAGCAGACTACTCCGTCCACCGGTGGAGGGCTGGGAGGAGGATCCTTGTTTGAATTTATTTAATTTGCCCAATAAAAGAGCTATTTCCTTTGTCTCTGGGTCACCTAGCCCACAAATGCCGTTCTCTCGGCACTCTGCCGCCACACCTCAACAGTCCCGGCATTCTGGACGTGGACCCCCCGCCTTCAGCCCCACGACTGTTCAACGGCTGGCCAGTTCTGACGAGTCTAGAGGACGCCTCCACCAGACCTCCTCCTCAGTCACTAACCCACCCCCTGCCAGGTGTGCGCAGCAAGGTAAGTGCTTCGAGTCTTTTCTCCGCACCAGAGCCTCAGCACGCACCTTTGTCTCCCGACGCCGTACTACCTTCACACCCCCCTGCCCCGCCAGGTACATAAAAAATTATCGTCCCGTTAGTGACCCTAGCACGGAGCTTGGATGTGTGGCTTTCACTTCCCAACACGTCATGCTGGCTGGCCAGGACCATCCGACTCGGTTACGCAATTCAGTTTGCCAGCCTCCTCCTTCAGGGGCGTCCGCTTTACCACAGTACACGACGAACATGCCAAATCCCTGCGCACGGAAATTGCGACCCTCTTTCTCAAAGACGCAAAAGAGCCTGTCCCTCCAACCGAGAAGAATAAGGGTTTCTACAGCCCTTGCTTCATCGTACCCAAGAAAGATGGCAGCTTACGACCGATCTTGGACTTGCGAGTTTTCAACCGGGCTATGCACAAACTCCCGTTTAAAATGCTCAAGCAAAAACACATCTTAACTTGTGTCCGGCATCTAGATTGGTTTGCAGCGGTACTGCAAGATTGCAGATTGGTTTGCATACTTCCACGTCTCAATATTGCCTCGACATCGACTCTTTCTACGGTTCACGTTCGACAGTCAGGCGTATCAGTACAAGGTCCTCCCCTTCGGCATGTCTCTGTCCCCTCGCGTCTTTACGAAGGTCGCAGAGGCAGCCCTTGCCCCACTCCGAGAAGCCGGCATCCGCATACTCAACTACCTCGAGGACTGGCACATCCTGGCCCACTCCCAAGAGTGGGCCGCTTAGGGCTTCAGGTCAACTGGGAAAAAAAGCAAGCTCACCCCGGTTCAAAGCATCTCTTTTCTCATCATGGAGTTCAACCTCAGTCGGTCCAGCTGATTTGGGAACAGTTCGGCAAGGCTCAGGTAGACCTGTTTGCCTCCCAAGAGACCTCCCACTGCCTGCTCTGGTATGCCCTAACAGAGGCTCCCCTTGGGGCAGACGCACTGGCACACAGCAGGACCACGGGGCTGCGCAAGTACGCATTTCACCATATACCGTATATGTCACCACTCTTACCTCCCCCTCTCTGGGAAGGTGTGGTCTCTGCAGGGTCTTTCCCCCTGAAAGAATAGGAAACTATGCGTGTCCCCGATGCGTGTAAGGCCCCCAGCCGTTGACTCTATGTGAGAAACATAGAGAGAAAAGAGGCCCCGCTAGGCTCGGCCCGTTCCCAGGTTGGCAAGCGTCGCCTTATCCCCTGTCTAGGGTAACTATAAGGATTCCGACGACTTTATGGGGCATTGGGGGAAGGGTACGTGCAGTCTGATACAGCTGGTCGTTTGGCACGTCAAGTACCTGCCCGCTCCTGTGTCAGCAGTACACGTACACGGCTCAGCGCATGGCGTGATTTAAATTGGGCCCCTAGTGTCGCTTTTTCAACACAACGTTGAAGGGAGTGACGACGGGGAACGTCTAGGTTACGGATGTAACCTCCGTTCCCTGATGGAGGGAATGAGACGTTGTGTCCTCCCAGCCACGTCGCTGAGCCGAGCCACTATTGTGGCCAGACCATTTCCGTCTCCTCAGAAAAATCCTGAATGAAACAGACATATTTCCCCGCATTTATACCCGTATGTCCGGGGGCGGAAATGCAAATTCTGTCTGTCAACTTCTCATTGGCCTTTTTTCATAGATCAGAGGTATTTTCGTCACACAAGAGAGACCCCTAGTTTCGCTTCTTCAACACAACGTCTCGTTCCCTCCATCAGGGAATGGAGGTTACATCTGTAACCTAGACGTTTTTAGTTTACGGTGTTATAAAAATGTCCCACATTATATAATGCTGAAATATAATGCCTTCGTTCGATATTTCATAGCTTTTAAAGTCCTGTGTGGATTCTTTCAGTGTAGTTACAGTTTTCAGTAGGTATTTAGATCGTTAGTTCTGTTCAGCAGTACTGCCGCTCTCTAAATGCAGAGTACACTACCAACCCTGATTTTGGAACACTCGCTGTGTCTGAAACCACCCCTATCCACTGTATAGTGCACCATTTCAAGTTTTCGCTATTTTGTAAGAGTGTCTGTATTCTGAGTGAGCCACTCGTTCCCTACTTTTGTTCATTCACTCATTCTTACCCACAATGAACTCTAATTTCAAGTGTACATTTCAAGTACACTCAATGACGTTCATTTCCCACAATCCACCATGGGGAAGACATACTATCTAGGAGTTTACTGCTTCCTTCACTACGGCATTGCTTTATTTCATGCTGAATGTAGTAAATTACTTTTTGACAAATCATTACTTGATTAAAATAACATAAAATCATAAAGATACATTTTAAAATGTACTCTTTATTTGATCAAATGTTTTTACACTTTATTTTAACACACTACAGTATATATAAAAAATAACAAACAGAATGAAGATTTATTGTTTTAATATATTATTTAATAAGAATAACAAATAAGGCCTGAGTATTTTAAAATGTCATTTGTGACGTTTCTGCACAAGCCCACTATCACTAGTCACTGATTATGCAAAAGCGATAAATTCCTGGTTTCAACAGGGGATCTGAACCCGTGTCTCCCACAATGCTAACAACGCAACACATCTCCGGTAGCTCCTCGGGAGAAGGTAAGCACACTGGAGCCGATGAAAAAATGTCTGATAGGAGATTCTGCTTATTGGTGAGTTTGTGTGATCATGTTGGAGCAATCAAATTTTCCTGTGGTCTCCTGCATCTATTGTTTACAATTTTATTCTTGGACAGATAAAGAAGTAACCAACCTGTGCAAATAATCTCTAAATTCCTATGAATTAGCAGTCAGCATGAGGGTGCCAGTAATTTGGAGCAGTGAAGATGCTTATCTATGAGTTCTGATGACTCTGTAGATTCCATTTGAAAGACTAAAGAGCTTTGTATTGCTCTACTGTAGTTTATGTGTGATATTCTGCTATTGACAGGATTTGAAACTAAGAATCTCTTGGGAGAATGTTGCCTTTTAGAGTACAATGCTCTAATGCAGACGATTTGGGTATTTTTGCACACGTTGTAAGTTTTGCAAACGTTGTGTTGGTTGGCAGATGTCTCTTGGCATGGAACATGATGATACATAAGGCAAAGATTAACCAAGAGCCCCAGAGGAGCACTGTCATTTTCTGCCACCACGGTCCTGAAGAGAGACACTCCAGCTTTCGCTCACACTTTCTCTCTCTGTCTCTTGCACTCTCTTTCCCATTGAAATCTCACATCAGCAATAGTGCATGGAAAGCAGAAGTGCTTACATACAGCTTTCTCTAGCTCCCTTCCTTTTGTCATTTCCCTACACAATGAGGCTGGTGACTGTCTCCGCCTCAGATATTCTGGGTAATAGGTGGTAAAGCAGACAGGAGGAGTTCTGACTTAAGGTTATTAGAGCTTAATTCACAACTAATTATGTTTTTTTAACTGGTTCTTTTTAATAATCTGGTTGAATCAATTCAGAAAGTGAATACAAATGATTTGTTTGTAAATCACTAGACTGTAAGGGTGACTTTGTCTGGAAGTAAAACTTTGTGGTGGATGACACATAACAAGCATAAATAACAACATTTGATGCAATCAGTAACTTGTCAATAACAAGCAGTATTATTTAACAAAAAAGTGCTACACAAACTAAACGTGCAATCAGGCCTTGTTCCAGATCAAATTCACTGGGGGTGGTTTTTATAAAGTGGAGATTGTAGTATTATACATGCGGAAGAATTGAAACAACGTGATTTGAATCTAGGAAAACCCAACCTTTTTAATCCTGGAATTCCTCAACATCATAATAAATGGACCAAGCATCAAAAGTCCTAATTAAGGCCTGTCTTTGGACAATAAAATGGTAAAGACACTCAACCTTATTTAAAGCAAACAGGGTCATTGGTCATAAAGGCCCCTCAGCATGACCTTCTGAGCTTCCACTCAGGGTTAAAGCAGACTTTTTCTTTAAAGGTTTCCAAAAGATTTGCCCAACTCTAGTACTAACACATTTCATCTTAATCCAGGAATATTTTACTCAAAGTCTAAGTACTTTACTGGTTTAACCTTCTAAAATATATATAATGTATTTAAATCCATGATTTATACAATACCTAGTCTTGCTAGGTTGTTCTGAAAATTGCTTTGAACTGTGGTAACTTGTATAACTGACAAATTAATGATTATAGACCGATGTACCTCTTTAAAATGTGTGTAATGTTTTATCCATGTTGTATAACCAAGGAATTAACCAGTATGATTTGTAACCAGGGATTTTCATGTTTTGTTACCTACACATATTATTAATGAAAGAATAATGTAATTGGTTTTAACACAGATGAATAGAATAAGCAGATACAAACTCATTTTGTGTTGACTATTTCATTTTCTATTTAAAAATTATTAGAGAGAAAGGGGAAAATGGCTTGATTTTCATTTCCTTTAATTGTTTAAATAATGTATTTACGGCTTGAAAATTTGATATGCACATGTAAGCGGCACTGAAACGCCTCTTTTATCTGATTGGTCAAACCGCCCTGTCTTCTGTACTGCCTTTATCCTATCTGCCAGAATTAGATTTGGGATTGCTCTGCATATTTGTCTAAATTTTCATTAAATATTGTCCATATGCTGACTGGGAATTGGTCTATTATATATCATTTTTATTTTTAGTAACATTGGATGATTTAGTAGTACTGTGTATTCGTGTCCCATTGATAAATGTAATTAAAAAAGAGTTCTGTTGCTTTGGAAGTGAATACTACATTAATATTTAGGCATCACAAACATGGATTGGAGGTGATATATTCTAAGAGATAAGATTCGGACACAAGGCGTCCTAATTGGTCCGTCGGGACACGGGACACGGCGTGTAAATTCAGGACAGTCCCTGTTATTGGGACGTCTGATCACCCTATCTCCATAAGTGCAATGTTCATTTATGCAAGCCGTAGACTGCTGATAAAGTGTGCTGCCTACGTAATTGCCTCAGCATGGATGAACATTTAGTAAATATATTATTAAATGTCAAAAATAAATTAATTGTGTTAACACATATTAACTCATGGGGCTTTTATACAAAGTGATACAACTTTTTGAAATTACATTTATAAATGGGACGTGGCACTACAGTCACTACAAAATCATACAATGTTATTAAGAATAAAAATTATATATAATAGATCAACTCCCATTCAGCATATGGCCAAGTGATGTGGCTTGCAATATCTCACGCGTCGTCCATTAGAGGTACCTCGCGACAACACCATGATGTGCCAAGCAGCAAGATTCTAATACATATGGCATGCATAGTTTACAGTTAGTGTTGGTTCAGGACAATATTTAATGAAAATTGAGACACATTTGCAGAGTGATTCCAACTATAATTCTAGCTGAAGGTAGTAGGATACAAAAGACGGGGCAAGTTGACTAATCAGATGAAAGGGGCGTTTCAGCGTTGCTCACATGTGCGTATCAAATATTCAATGCGAGAAAAAAATAAACACTGAATGAAAACAAAAATTAAGCCTTTCCCCCAATCAAATTGTATTCTTTTTTATATAGAATATTAAATGGTCAACAGGAAATTAGTTTGTTTCTGCTTATTTTATTTTTCTGTGTTAAAACCAATAAAGAAAAAAAGATTTTACATTTTACATTACATTTTTTTTTGTTTTTTCATTTTTGGGTAAAAAAAAAAAGAAAAAGGAATGGATGCAAAAGTGCATGGATCATACAGTAAGTGTATTAATTATTTATTTTCCAAATATTGGATTTATTCTTTCTGAACTGTATTTATGAATTGCAGTGTCAAGAAAGGATACATACAATGCTTCCTAAGAAAAATAGGCCAAAACAAAGGAGGCTGTTTAATTAAGTTGCCTACATTTTGGAACAGCCAAAAATCGTGTAGTGCATGTTATTTATGGTGCCTTAAAATGCTTTCACATAGGCAGTTCACTAGGTTTTGAAAGAAAACATTTCAGTCTCTTGCTGTAGTAAAGCAACATATCAGTAGACATTTTGGAATGTAGTGGTTATTGTGAAACTAGCCTAAATTCCATGGAAAACTGTACAAATGAGATTTTGTACAAATGAGTTTCCCTCCAAAATGAAAGAATGGCATTTTAATCATGTTTGTGCATACCTGCCATTTATGTTCTCTTTAATTTATTTGCTGGGTTTGTTTCTGTATCTGTCAGAGGAAATTAATTAGTGCTTCAGCCTACTCCCAAAACACACATAAACAGCATAAGAAACTTGTTCTCTCCAAGCAAGCACATCACAACAACAGTGACATAAAACACCAGTGTTTCATTAATGTAACATTATTTACTGATATATTTTGATGTGTTAGCTAATGTCTTGTTAAAATTCTTAAAAAAATGAATATTGAAGTGCAATGGAACATGTAAACAGGACCCATGAGACCACATCAGTGTAAGATTGCTCATTTCATCTGTCAGGCATATGCACGATACCTGACATCAACACAGAGATGAGACACACCTATATGTTTATATTATTTGTTATCTTTTGTTTTCCATCAGTTTTTATTAGGATGTATTAACTTTGGCCCAAGTAAAAGGAATAGTTCACACAAACATGAAAAGTATGTCATTATTTACTTACCGTCATGCCATTCCAAACCTATTTGACTTTCATTTTTCCATAGAACACAAAAGTTGTATTTTTGAAGAATGCCCAGTCACTCCCGTATTGCTTTAAAACAACTAAAATATATTGCTCAAGTCATGTGGACCACTTTTATGATACTTTGATGTTTGTCATGATTCACTGTTGTTTGCCTTGTGTTTATCCCCTGTCATCTGTTTCTCCTGGACTACACTTCCCATAATTCCCTGCCCTCATCACTGCCATCTGTCCTTGATTGTTTTCACCTGTCTTTCATTTAATCATTACCCATTGTGTATATAATGCCTTGTTGTTTTTTTAGTCCTTGTCAGTTGTTATGTGTTTTGACCTCCTGTGTATGTCCAGTGCCGATCATGTTTGTTTTATCTATTCCTGTGTTTTCCCATCGTGGCTGTTTCTTTTGTTCCTGTGTTTACCCCGTTATTCTGTACTTTGTTTATTTTATTAAATACTGTTTTACCACACCTAGATCCAGCTCTCATGACTTCCTTCCAGATATTACAATGACAGCTAGTCCTCATTCACTTTTATTATGAAAATATATTCTATTCAGAATTTGCCTTTTATGTTTCACATAAGAAATTTGCATTTGGAATGTCATGGGGGTGAGTAAATGATCATAGTAAAATAAGTTGTAATTTTTAAGTGAACTTTTCCTTTTAAGTAATAAAAAATTCAAAGCTCATGTGTAATGACATTTCCAATAGTGCCACAGAACAGAATAGCAAATATAAACAGTGCTACAGAGACACAGTGTTTCCTGTTTTCCAGAAAATGAACCTACACATGGCTTACTTATAGTTGTCTCTATATTAAGCTGGGATATAAGAAAGTATTTTAACATTGACAAAGTTACACATGCTAACTTTAAGGCATAAATCTACAAATGGAAGCCCTAAACTGAAAGATTTTAATTTGGCTAAGTAATCTAGTTTAGCTTGTATCATCCACATACTGTATTTATAGAGTACCAGGTCACACTTTATCAAAGGTTCTGTGGATCTCATTCCTGATATATCTTTTCAGAGCCAATTCTTCACAAACATACCCACAAGCTCTTTGCTGTAGTGACTACATTCTTGTAAGAGAGAAGTTGTTTTGCTGCTGTATAACATGATTTTAACCTGCATTGCACTTCGTAATAAAGATGTCCACAGAGCAGACGTTATTTACAAGGCTAAGGTCCGAGAGCCCGGGGGACGTCTGTATCTACAGGACTACAGTCAAATATTTTTGAAAATTAACTGCTAAACTGTGTAATTGAGAGTTGTCCAAGGCAACCTATTTCCTACAAAGCTATGCTACTTTCATATTTCTTGTATAACTTCGCAGTGTCTTTATTCTCAAATACAATAAAATAATTGCAACTCAATTCAATGCTTACTGTCATTTATGTATTTATTAAAATAAATAACATAATTTATCAAATTTAAGTAATTATGTGTAATAAGCAAGGTTAATTTTGCTGGTTAGTATGCCCTGACAGTCACTATTTAGCAGTGGCAACCCGTGCATTTTAAGTTTAATTCTTCAGTGTGATTCATGCCATTAAGAAAAAACACAATTTCACAATTAACAAGACACCGTATGGACATCATACATACATCACAGCCGCCTAATATCACCAATTGACATTTAAAAAACCTCCATGCACTAAAGTCAAAAGTTGAAAAGATGCTGAATGCTCAAGCCAGCCTAATTTTAACTGCAGTATGATTGTTTTGTGAAATAAATTATTAGTTAGTTGGATATGTCTCCCGAATTGACATGAATTATAATTTTTCATGTGAATCTACCAAGGAGTTCTATAATACCTGGACAAAGCTATCTAATAATATATGTAATTAAAATGTTGCTTGCAATACATTTTGTTTCGTCAGGATACTCGATTACTTTTAAAAACTTGAAAAGTCATTGAATACTCAAGCATCCTAATTCACACTTAGACAACTCCTAATGTTTCTATAACAATGCAAAAAGCACTTACCAATTTACTTGAAGTGAAAATCAGTCCTCCTTTCCTGTTTAATAAATGAATCAAGCACACGATCGTGCAGAACATCTTGAGATTTTAAAATCCAGAAGGATCTCTTTCTCAATGGTGATAGCGGCAATAATGACAGCCGAATCTGTCAGCTAGGTCTCGTCTCGTGCTCTTCGTTTTCAAATTACGTCCATCACTCAATGTGTGAATGTGTCACTCGAGGCCAGCTAGAAGGCCTTGACCGAGACATATCTAAAAGACCACACCCACCAAGAACAAATAAATCAAACTTATTGGCTGATGAATCTGACAATCTGATATTCGATGCCTATTCATTTGCATAGTTGAGGGATTCAGTGGAAATTCTGAAGGCTTAATGTGGTGGAGCTCAGACTCACGCACTGCCTGCTTCAGCCAAGATACTCGGCTTCGGCATGTGATGTGATACAGCCTTCACACCTTGCTTTTTAGTGTCGAGGAAAAAAAGAAGTTGTTTCCCCCTATTAATTTGTAGATGAATTAGGTGAGGAAAGTGATAAATAGGCGTACATTTGAATGAGAATGACAGGATGAAAACGTAATTTTGATAAGGCTTTGCTGGTCCTGAGAATTTGCCACAGCTATTTAAGTTGTACTCACACTAGGCCGGTTGCCTTGTCTCTGTATTTCTCTACACCTGCAGTAAAGCTATAGCTCTGTGTAGGGGCAGTCTTCAGGTAGGGGTTCCACTCTTGGGGTCACACTCAGGTCTGTGCTCTCTGCATTAATCACCCTTCATCTTCTTAGTTCCTGACCCGGGTCTCCAGCAGCATTCCCAAGTTTGCAAACCCCTCTGACCTGCCCCTTGGCCCACTGGCCCTTTGGTAAACGTTGGGCTCCTCTTCACCTGCAAATAAATAGAGTAAGGTGCACTTTTTCATCCAATGCAGCCCGAGAGACTAGACCCCATCATTTTTTCCCTCTTTCTGTATTTCTCACAGTATCTGTATCCTGCCTATAATAGCTTTCAGACACTATCTGGTTGGAAAGTAAAATATTTAGAAGTTTGTCTTGGTATATTTTAATAATTTTATTTTTGGTTCCTCCATTTTCTATTCTTATAGTTAATCTGATTGGTTGTGTTATTGCATATGTGTGACTAAATGTTGAGTTTGAAGGAAAACAAGGATCTCTTTGGGGAAAATGATGGAACGGCCACATTTTCATGTTTTTCCTTCCTCTCGAATCATTAGCATGTTGGTTTAACACTCTTCACATAAAGCAAAGCTGTCTCTTGGGATCTTGCAAACACATACAACCCACCTCCTCCAAAAGAAAAGCACTTTAGTTTAGGTTAGCCAAATAACAGAAGTCAAGCATGTCACCTGTGTGTTGAGTTGCAGTCATGAATATTCAATGTTCTCTATTTCATAGTAAAACAGAGAGAGAGAGAGAGAGAGAGAGAGTTGATAGAGTGAGAGCAAACAACATGTTTTATTCTAATGCATGGTTTTGGTCTTTTAGGGAAGCTGCCCTGTTTGAAGTTTCAAGTGAGCAGTTGGCTTTCATTCAACATTAATAGTGAAGAAAATGGAAGTGCCAAAGAGGGAAAGGCAAAAGCTTGGCATAAAATATGTGTATTTAGTTCCTGCTGATAAGGACACAGTTTTCGTACACAAATTTTGGCACTCGTTTTGCATTCGTTTTTTTATATACATCTTTCCTGGTCTTTTTTTCCATTTGAATTTTCTTATAACATGTTGCCAGTACATACAGAAATATTACAGCTAGACACATAATTACAGGACAAGGTGAATAGTATAATGTGTGTGTAATGTTTTTTACAGGAATGCGCAAATGTAATTGTTTAATTGGGTAATGGTTTGAGAAGGTAGTAAAATAAAATGTCAAAATTATGATTTTACTTGTTGAACACATGGGTTTGTATAGGTATAGGCATGTTTAAATATTAATTTACATGTTGTTGTTGTTTCGTATTCACATTTGTATTGCACCATACTGTATACTGCATTGCACTAAACTGTAATATACTCTACCATGGCCTGGATAAACATTATTTGAATAAGTCTTTTAGATGCTTTGTCTATGACGGTGTGCTCCGTGCATCTGCAGTTGAAAAAATCTAAAAGTAGCTAAAATATTGCAAGCTATTTTTGGCATGTAGCTTGTAGTGTAACTTGCTACTTTCTCTGAAGTATAGCTTTTAGCTTAGCTTAACAATTTTTTTTCTGTTGAGTAGTTGGTAGACTAGTTGGTAGACTACATTTTTTTAGTAGCTTTCCCCAACACTGGCCCTCCATTGATTGAGTGATGTAAACTGTAATCTAGGTGATACAGTTCTTGGAAAAACTAAATGAGGATAACAGTTGTCTCACCATCATTCATATACAATTTTAAAGTGATAGGTGGTTCACCCAAAAATGAAAATTCTTTCATTGTTTACTTACCCTCTTGTCCTTTAAACCTGCCTTATTTTCTTCCGTGGAACACAAAATGAGTTAGAATCTCCAAGCTGCTATTTTCCAAATTTTATTCAAAGTCTTAAAAATCTGCTTGGATATTCTTTACAAATTTTCCTGCAGTAAACAATAATAGTATTTTAATTTTTAGATAAACTAACCCTTTACCTTCCTTAATAAAGTGATCATCATCACTTTGTGTGCATTGTTGAAATACTGTATTTCAAAATATTCTTGAAGGGTTCTGTGATAGTTTGGTTCACCAGGGACACTGCTTTTGTATGTCTGGTGGGTCACGTGGAGGCCCATGGCAGCGTGTCTGGCTGTGTCCCTGATTCAGTGCTGAACTGGGTGGACAGATGGGGCCACTGAGAGCCGCCTGCAGCAGAGGAACAGCACAGACAGGGGAGCATCCCATTCACACCTCACCATGACACTGCATGGGGAACCAGGCCACACTGTTTGTCTGCTTCTCTGTAAAACATTCTCTATGACTTCCATTCTTTTTGAATAACCTGAAAGCTCAAAGCCATCCAATCTGCTCAAACCCATCCATTCATATATCGATTTATTTAGAATGGATGTATTTTACACTAAAAATTAAAAACTGTAATTCCTCTAATTATGGCATGCATAAACATGAGCTGGGCAATGTTGCACTAAAAAAACATACATCATTTATTTTTATTTTTTTCACTCTTTTGGTGATATTTCCAACCAAACCGCCATTATACCAATGTAAACGCAATGAAGAATGATATTTTAATAATTTAAATTTAAATACACCAATAAACATAATTAAACAGCATTTACCATTAAGATAATTGCATTTTAGGTAGTAATTAACATATTGTAAGGGGTTACACATTTTATTTTTTAAGGACTTTTCTTTTGTCACTGCTCAGGTATGGGTGCTGCCATTTTGTGTGTGGTGTTGGGCTGCATGTGTAGCGAGAACAGACATCAGAGAGAGGGGGTGAATCCCAAGTCAAAGAACGTGGAGAACAGACTTGCATTATTATTAAGACCGGACTTGCCAAGCATCCTTGGAAGAAATAACTTGGAAGGACAGGAGGAAATAGAACGAGCTTTGAATGTTGCGAGCTTTGAGATGTGCTGCGCAATTAACCGTCACAGAACATTTGAATTCAGTGAGAGAACTACTACATTAATTTAATCAAAACCAGTGAGGTTTCGCAGGACTAGTGACACGTTAAAAGAATAAAGTCTATAAATAACAAACTTGTTCTCTCCATGTTTATTACTGTATTAAAATGATGCTCCACCCCCAAAAAAACAAAACAAATGTTGACGGAGTATAACGACTTTAGCGAGCCGTCAGACATTCACGAGGATAAACAAAATGATAAATGTCCTTCTTCTGCCACCGTATTACTGAGTACTTGCCCACCAGTCACCATCCCATGCATCCTCTATTTCAAGGACACATCCTGGTAATTTCCTGCATTCTCTGTACTTGCGTTCTTGAGGATTGGAATCCAACTTCGGCAGTGGATGATCACGTAGAACGAGTCCACAAGAACACAAAAGAACACACATTGTCTCAAAATAGTCTCAAAGTTGTTGATTTTCTTCATTTCATGTACAATTTTAATTCATTATAATTGACTGAATTTGAGAATTGAAAATACAATTTCCTTCCCTTTGAAAAGAAAAGAGAAATAGAACAAATACTAAAAAATTTATGTATAGTAAATGTTTTTTTTTATTATTATTATTAAATTTAAGACAGTTCATATAGATTTATCTATGACCTTACCAAGGAATAGGGGCATCTCACCTATCCTGCTAGATCTGGGGAGGGTGGGATTTGCAGATAATGATACTTAACTTCCAGATTGCCTGCAAACACACTTTGGGTGGCTGCTGTTTTATGAAAACAAATCCTGAAGCCCACCTCGCAACATCTTGAGCATTTTCCCTTTGCAGCCCGATAGGAGCAAACTTTCAAACCCATGGTTGTAGTGAGACTAAAAGCATTGGGTAGGCAGATCAGATCATGTTGCTCACTCAGTCTTCCTTGGTAACACTTTACCCATACAATGCATAAACCCATTTGCTAAAATTTTAATAATCGATGACTGTCACACAGAAACTTCAATAGGCATTTTTTAGAGGTGCCGCAAATGTATCTTTTAGTCATTTTAAATTGATTAATTGAAATGAAGCGTTGAACTGATTCCCAGCAATAAATCAGACTTGCCAACTCTAAAGCTGATTTTGCAACTACAGTGTAAATTGAAGATGCCATTAACCATTAACACCACCAGTTGTTTACAGTACCGTCAAACATATGTGATGGTTAACAACTGGGCCCCACAGAGTAGGTGTTTCTGCAACAGCCAGACACACACACACACACACACACACACACACACATACATATATATATATATATATATATATATATATATATATATATATATATATATATATATATATATATATAGAATTTTTTGCAAGAACAGTATCATCTATGAGTGCTGTAATTTACTTCAGACATCTAAGCTCATGAGGTGGTTTGAGTTCAATTAGCTTTATTTCCACAGAGCAGTTCATTTTGACCACAACCCTGCAACCTAAAAATCTGTGATTAAAACATAAAATAATACAACAACACATTCACCTTAACCATAATTCATATTTCAGTGATTATTATCATCATTATAATTATAATTTTTAAATGTATAATTGTTTTTACATTTTAATTTGTGTAAGTCATTTTCTGCTTGCATGTTCAGACGGATAATTGCCTGGTGGTAAAAGGAAAGGTGGTTACTTATTTGCCACAGCTCTGTTTAGGCTGTCTCAATTGCTCCTGTCTCTTTCTGTAATCTCAGACTGACATAATGTTCAATGGAAGGCTTTGTGGGGGCCATGCCATCTGTTGCAGGGCTCCCTGTTCTTCTATTCATATCTTTTATATTCACAAAATAATGTTACAGAGTCTTACATTTATATTTCCTATTGGCACACTAAAGCTGAAGATATAAATAACCATCTTTAGACAAATGCTTAAAGACTTTTGCAAAATACTGTATATATATATATATATTTGCAACAAACACATTTTCTTTAACAGCTTCTGTTGGCCCCCATTTATCTCTACAGGGCACAGTACAAAAAACAACATGAATTTTTTGTGCTATAACGTAGTGATTTCTTAAACATAGGCAACATGAAAATTATGAATACTAATTGCAAAATTAGGGAAGACAATGTAATTTGTTGGGTGCTCAGTTGAGAGAGCATTAACCCTGGGGAAATTCTTACTCAAGAGTTCATGGCAGCACACTACATAACTCTTTGAATTTTTGCATATGCTGGGTTAATGAACAAAGTTTTCTTCCTTTGAGAAGGCGCACCACTTTAAGCCCTGCTGCACACTTGTAAATTAGGCACGGAGAGTGCAGGCTTCACCTGTTGAGAGGCCGTCTGGTGTGTGAAATGAGCTCCCAATTGGGACTGGGTGTTGCTTTGTACCACTGGCCTAGAACCAGGTTTTGTCGTTTTTCTTGTAGTAGTTGAACTCAGGAATGAGGTAAGGGCTCAATCTGTGATCAGTACGTATTGTCACACTCTCTACCTGGTGGCTGTCTGACTCACGGATGGACTTTCATTGACACAGAGACGGAGTTCACTCCAGAACACATGGTTGCATCTTGGACTTGACAGCACATATAGAGTTCATGAGGAGTACTGTCTGTTATTACACCTGCTGATTTGCTCAGTGTACACGGGTTAAGCCGGTCTGCTTGTCTTTGATGGGTATCAGCTGTAGAGTTGGCCATGATTTTGCCAAGTATGACGTGATTCTGGATTAACATCGTTGTTGGTTACTAATTACTAATATAAATACTAATATAAATACTCAGCGCACTTGTCCATTTGTAAATATGTTTATCACACCCCCAGATTCATTTGATTGGTACAGTGTTTTAAATCTGACATAGATTAATGTGCTGCATGTTTAAAGTTAACTTATTTTTAACACAGTTTGCCTTTAATGCTGTGTTCATGGCGTAAGACACTGAATACAGTACATTGTGACATAGTGCAATGTCAAAAGATGTTCGCTAGCTGCATGTGTACATAGACCAATAATTAAGGTGGCCACAAATTGCATTTTACAATATATTCAAATAGAAAACTGTTCTTTTAAAATGAGTTCACACAAAGTTTTTACTGTATTTTGGATCAAATAAATGCAGTCTTGGTGAGCAAAAGAGACTTTTAACGGTAGTGTAGGACTAAAATTAAGTAAAGTCTATATGTAAAGAAAATGTATAGTCAGATTACTTCTTTTAACTTAAAACTTGATTTTGATCATTACGTCTCCTCACATTCATACTCTTTGTCACATTCCTCATTGATGGGCCCAGAGGAGGGGTCTTTTTTATCCTAAGGTGTGAATCACATAAATATTCGTGATAGTTCACGCCTCCTCGCATATTACCTTTCAACACTAAAATTGTCTTACAAAAGTTCAATTACTATATTGTTTTGTAGCAAAAACTCTAGGCTACAAGATCCAGTTCTCAAAAGTCTTGTGGACAAATTGTTATTATGTGTTATATGGACTTATTTCAGTGACTTAAAATTGTAGTTTTTCAAAACCATGCATAAACGTTATTTTCTCAAAAATACAAACATGTACACACATGTTGCTCACATATTATTTTAGCCCAGTTTATGCTGAATACAGTGTTATCAGACTTTAGCCATTAATATATTTTTAAGCAACTGAATGAAAGCTGAAAGCACAAATGTCAAGGCATGTCAAAACTTCTCCAGGGCCCAAAACAGACCCCAGAGGGTTAAGATGAGGACAGGTACTTGAGGTACATGATATTTATTGCTCTCTTCATTGAGTGGTTGATGTGCTAGCATAGCCACCAAGCTGTGCTCTGGAGTGCTTTGCACAACCATGATTTTAGCATGCTAACATTCACTGTCACAGTATGTACCTAACAAAATAAAAGAGATTACTTTGAGTTATGATGTCTAGTTTTTGAGTAGTGATGTCTAATTTTATTTAGTTTCCCAATTTCAATTAGGTTTCCTGAGTTATGAATACATTATAATTAAATTTCAATTTAAGAACTCTAATTTCTAACATGTGGAACCACTGTCCAATCAAATCGTGTTCAGACAAATACTTTTTTGTTTTGTTTTTTGAGTGATTTGTAAATAGGCTTCAAAGGGGTTGCAAGGAATCATGGAATTCACATGAGGATTTTCCTTGATCTGAAGTATTTGTTCCAGAGGTGGGTTCTGCCAATCACACTCATTCCCGCGGTTCGGCATCGCTTGTGTGTAGATTGCATCACTGTATTACTGTAGTGATATTCTAGTAAACCTGTTCTCTTACGAGAGGTTCTCTCGTATTGCGTAAGCTAGCTTACGCTACGGGAAAGATTCATCTTTTCTGAGATATTGAAGCCAAAAAATTATCCTTAATTTTGTATCCATTGTCAACGCAGTGCAGCAACTGCATACCTTGAGCGGGCTAGCTAGCGAGCTCATAGGTTGCTCTGCGGCAACTGCTGCAGCCTATAGACGAACTTGAGTGAACTTGCGTCCAATGACAGGCGCCCGCGCCGTCACTGCATCAAAGCCCGCCAAAATGGGCGTGGCTAGAGTGCATATAAGCGTAAGTTCAGTAGGCTGGAACCCTGATTTTCATCTATTCAGCGAAGCTCTTCGCATCTCTGAACTGCAGAAGCCGCGTCGCCGTTCGAGGGGCATCTAGCAAGCTTGGACAGCGCTCGAAGAAGCCGGCCGTCTTCGCCACCTTCAGCCATCCTGCGAGCTACGCCATCCGGCGACGTATCCTTTTTAGAGCAAGCAAGTTCCTCAGCGAACTTCACAAAAAGAGCAACGAGCGTCTTTTTTAAGATGCCTCGCACCACCTGCGCCTCATGCCGCGCCCCTCTCAGCGCCGGAGACCGCCACCTCATCTGCGCTCTCTGCCTGGGACTGGAACATGCAGAGCTCGCCCTCGCTGACGGCGGATGCGACCTCTGCGAGGAGCTTCCGATGTCGACCCTGCGGGCTCGACTCGAAGCACTCAAAACCGAAGCCACCGCGGCGCCTTTCGTTTCGCCGCGCAGAAAGAAGCGCCGCTCCAAAAGGCTGCCGGAAACGCTGTTAGAAGCGACTACCTCGCCGGAGCCTCTCCCTCGAGCCTCGCTTTCACCCTCCCCGCCCTCCCGGGACGCGCAGTTGCCGCCGAGCGGCCGCACTGTTGCCATCTCGGATGACGAGGCGGAGGATAAGGGCTGCTGTTCCATCATGGCTTTGGACAGCGAGGAGTGGTCAGGCTCCCAAGCCTCCTCCTCAGCCCAGGAATCCAGCAGGACCCGCGCCAGAGTCGAGGAAGCACTAACGCGCCTCCTCACACAGGCCGTCGACCGCCTCGGGCTCGAGTGGTCACCACCCTCTGAGCAGGCTCCCAACAGACTCGACGGCTGCTTTCTTCAGAGCCGTCGCCACGCGGCGCCCGCGGCCCGGGCCACGCCCTTCCTGCCGGAACTCCACGCCGAGCTCTCTAAATCGTGGAACGCACCTCTCTCGGCCAGGAACCGATCCCACGTCTCCACCTCTCTTGCTCTGGTGGACGGCGCCACTGAGAGGGGCTACTCTTCCATCCCCCCGGTCGAGGATTCGGTAGCAGCACACCTTTGCCCGCCCTCCGCGAGATGGCGGTCTAAGCCAGTGCTCCTGTCTAAGGCCTGCAGAACTACTTCCGCCTGTGTTGGCCGCGCCTATGCCACCGCCGCCAAGCCGCATCTGACTGTGACCGAGAGACACCTATGGCTAACAATAGCCGATATGGGAGAAGCTGAGTGCTCCACGTTCCTCAACGCCGCTCTCTCCGTCCAGTCTCTTCGGTTCCGCGGTGAGTGGCATTGTTGACCATTTTTCAGAAGTCCAGAAAGCCACTCAAGCCATGAATCTCTTCCTGCCTCGTCGCGCTAGCTCCTCTGCAGGCCGCCCACGTGACCAGCCTCCTGCACGAGCCTCTTCACAGCGCCCAGCTCAGCAAAGCCAGACTTCTCAGCGTCGACAGGGCGGCTGCCCTAGAACGCGCTCAGACAGCCGCTGCAGACCGCCGCCCCTGCGGGCCTCGGCCTAAGATTGCGCTGCAACCTGAGCAACCGAAGTCCTCCTAGCATTGTTAAAGAAACGACGGCTCAGTCCCGCCGCGGCCGGACCACCGTCAAAGCTTCGCCCCTGTCAGTCCCCTTCTCTCAGGCTACTGCAGTGGTGGATTCAGCAGCCAACAAGCCGGTGATACTGCCCGCTTGCCTGCACTCAAATGCTGTTTTCACGGCGAACAAAAGACATTTTGTGAAAAGCAAACATGCCTTATGTGTAGAAAATGTGCCCACAATCCAGTGTTCACCCCTACACACAAGCATTACACTTCCTGTGTCCCTATCAGAGCCCACTCACATAAAGCAGGCACAGCCAGCTCGAGTGTTAGAGTCAATAAACGCGCCCCCGAATCCGTGCGCGCGCCCCTTCGCTGCATGCTCTGTCACACGGCCAGTAAACACCTCTCTGTATGTAAGTCCCATGCCAGTGACTATGCTCGCGCATCACTTCACAGATGTGACTCTTTCCCCATTCACCTCAATCGGGAAGTCACTCACAGAACAGCCTGTCCCTGCTGTCTGCGAGCAGTCATGCATAAGCACAGTAAGCGCGCTCACACATTCTGTTCAGCTTGCTGTGTGCGGCAATCAGGGCGACTTGGCCATTCACCCTCTAGCGTTACGCTTCAAAGCGTGGAAAGCTATCCCAGGGATTTCCAAATGGGTGTTAAGCACAATAAAACAGGGCTATTTGCTACAGTTCGATCGCCGCCCTCCCCGCTTCAGAGCGCGGCTCGAAACTACTGTGAACACGGAAGCAGCCTGCATGCTTCGTTCAGAAATAGCAAACCTTCTGTGCAAAAGGGCCATAGAGAGAGTGCCACCTTCTCTGAGCGAGTCGGGGTTTTACAGCCGTTATTTTCTTGTCCCCAAGAAAGACGGCGGCCTCAGACCAATATTAGATCTCAGGGTTTTGAACAAGGTGCTCGCACCTTGTTCAAAATGCTTACAATCAGGAAACTCCTCGCGCATGTGCGCCAAGGGGACTGGTTTATTTCTCCCGATCTGAAAGATGCCTACTTTCAGATTCAGATAAATCCCCGTCACAGGCCATTCTTGAGATTCGCCTTCGACGGCCAGGTTTATCAATACACCGTCCTTCCGTTCGGCCTGTCCTTAGCACCCCGTACTTTCACGAAGTGCATGGATGCGGCACTCGCACCCCTGCGGAGTCAGGGCTTGCGAATTCTGAACTATTTGGACGATTGGCTGATTTTGGCACAGTCACATACGGAGCTTCTGTCTCACAGGACAGTTCTCCTCAGTCATCTGAACAGTTTGGGCCTTGCAGTCAATTGGACCAAGAGCTCACTACAGCCCAGTCAGGCAATTTCCTTCCTTGGAATAGAACTAGACTCCATGGCGATGACGGCTCGCTTATCTACACAGCGCACGCGCCGTGTTCAGCGACTAGCCGCGTCCTTTCAGATGAACAGCCTCACGCCTCTGAAAAATTTCAGAGAATGCTAGGTTACATGGCCTCAGCCGCAGCAGTACTTCAGCTTCAGCTTACTGTGCATGCGCCCGCTTCAGCATTGGCTAAACACCCGCGTCTCGCCGGGCTTGGGCCACGGGCCGCCAGCCAATCAGAGTGACTCAGACCTGTATCTCAGCTCTGCAGCCCTGGGCAGTGGACGAATGGTATCAGCGGGGAGTGATGATGGGAGCTGTATCTCGCCGAAAAGTCATCTCGACAGACGCGTCCAACACGGGTTGGAGCGCAGTCTCGCGAGGGCTCTCCGGTTTTTGGCCTATGGTCAGTTCAGGAAAAGCTCCTTCACATAATTGCCTGGAAATGATAGCGGTCGAGTACGCGCTCGTGCGCTTCCTCCCGGTCATTCAGGGTCACCACGTCCTGGTCCGTTCGGACAACAGATCTGTGGTATCCTATCTAAACCGTCAGGGCGGTGTCAGATCCAGGAACCTCTTCCATCTGACAAAACGCATACTGAGTTGGTCCCAGTGCCACCTGTGCTCGCTGAAGGCGACGCACTTGCCAGGCCACCTGAACGACGGCCCAGACAGACTGTCCAGAGACAATATTTCCCCAGGGGAATGGTCCCTGCACGCTCAAACAGTCCAGAAGTTATGGAGTATATTCGGCAGAGCAGAGATAGACCTCTTTGCGTCAGAAGTGAACTCTCACTGCCCAGTATTTTTCACGCGTGGGTGATCAACGACTACCCGTCGCTTTGCCAGAAGGAGTAATAAACACTATCATACATGCTAGAGCCCTTTCCACGAGAAGACTCTATGCGTCCAAATGGTCTGTGTTTTCAAAATGGTGCACCGACAGAGACCTGGACCACGGACATGTGGGGTGTCGTCGCTGCTCGTGTTTTTACAAGAGCTGCTGGATAAGGGCAGATCCCCATCCACGCTCAAAGTGTGCGTGGCGGCCATCGCGGCGTTCGCTGAACCCCTGCACGGCCAGTCACTGGGAAAAACGAGCTGGTCATCTGCTTCCTCAGGGGAGCTAGAAGGATGAACCCCGCGCCCCCATCGGTTCCTATCTGGGATCTTTCCGTAGTTCTCGACGCTATGAAAGCCCCCTTTCGAACCACTTCAATCCGTGGATTTGAAATACCTTTCACTCAAAACCGTTTTTCTGACTGCCCTGTCATCAGTTAAACGTGTGGGAGAACTTCACGCGCTGTCTGTCAGCGCTGCGTGTCTTGAGTTTGGACCAAATGACTCCAAGGTCATTTTAAAGCCTAGACACGGCTATGTCCCCAAGGTGATCGGTACTCCTTTCAGAGCACAAATCATTTCCCTATCGGCGCTGCCAGCATCCGATAGCTGAACGCGACACCAATCTCCTTTGCCCAGTCAGAGCACTGAGATTGTATACTGCGCGCTCCGCCTCTTTCAGACGCTCTGAGCAGCTTTTCGTTTCGTTCGAGGGCGCACCAAGGGTTTCGCCGCCTCGAAACAGACACTGTCTAGATGGATAGTGGACGCTATTGCTGCCGCGTACGCGACAAAGGACCTACCATGCCCGTTAGGCATTAGGGCTCACTCCACTAGAGGCATGGCCTCCTCGTGGGCATGGTCCAGCGGGATTTCCATTCACGACATATGTGTGGCAGCGGCTGGGCTTCCCCTCCACCTTTGTCAGATTTTACAATCTGGAAGTGCCCGCCCTGCAGGCTGAAACTACTAGCGGTTTAATCACGCTACAGCTCCCCTGGTGAGCTGCACTGATGGGACACATTCCACACAGACCGGCACCACCGTTCTGTCTTTTCCTTCCCACTATGTGCTTATGTATTACACACACACTGGCCCGCACTCTTGCCGGCCAAATATTATTTTCCCCACTCACAAGGGCTCCCCGGGTCCCCCAACCCCCGGGGCTCATGCAGTGGATGCTTGGCGCGCACGCCGTTGACAATGGGTTCCCGTAGCGTAAGCTAGCTTACGCAATACGAGAGAACCTCTCGTAAGAGAACGAATCGGTTACCTTACTTAACCTCGGTTCTCTCTAGAAGAGGGAACGAGTATTTTCGCTTCATTCAATGAAAACCAGGGTTCCAGCCTACGAACTTACGCTTATATGCACTCTAGCCACGCCCATTTTGGCGGGCTTTGATGCAGTGACGGCGCGGGCGCCTGTCATTGGACGCAAGTTCACTCAAGTTCGTCTATAGGCTGCAGCAGTTGCCGCAGAGCAACCTATGAGCTCGCTAGCTAGCCCGCTCTAGGTATGCAGTTGCAAATTGTTATTATGTGTTATATGGACTTATTTCAGTGACTTAAAATTGTAGTTTTTCAAAACCATGCATAAACGTTATTTTCTCAAAAATACAAACATGTACACACATGTTGCTCACATATTATTTTAGCCCAGTTTATGCTGAATACAGTGTTATCAGACTTTAGCCATTAATATATTTTTAAGCAACTGAATGAAAGCTGAAAGCACAAATGTCAAGGCATGTCAAAACTTCTCCAGGGCCCAAAACAGACCCCAGAGGGTTAAGATGAGGACAGGTACTTGAGGTACATGATATTTATTGCTCTCTTCATTGAGTGGTTGATGTGCTAGCATAGCCACCAAGCTGTGCTCTGGAGTGCTTTGCACAACCATGATTTTAGCATGCTAACATTCACTGTCACAGTATGTACCTAACAAAATAAAAGAGATTACTTTGAGTTATGATGTCTAGTTTTTGAGTAGTGATGTCTAATTTTATTTAGTTTCCCAATTTCAATTAGGTTTCCTGAGTTATGAATACATTATAATTAAATTTCAATTTAAGAACTCTAATTTCTAACATGTGGAACCACTGTCCAATCAAATCGTGTTCAGACAAATACTTTTTTGTTTTGTTTTTTGAGTGATTTGTAAATAGGCTTCAAAGGGGTTGCAAGGAATCATGGAATTCACATGAGGATTTTCCTTGATCTGAAGTATTTGTTCCAGAGGTGGGTTCTGCCAATCACACTCATTCCCGCGGTTCGGCATCGCTTGTGTGTAGATTGCATCACTGTATTACTGTAGTGATATTCTAGTAAACCTGTTCTCTTACGAGAGGTTCTCTCGTATTGCGTAAGCTAGCTTACGCTACGGGAAAGATTCATCTTTTCTGAGATATTGAAGCCAAAAATTATCCTTAATTTTGTATCCATTGTCAACGCAGTGCAGCAACTGCATACCTTGAGCGGGCTAGCTAGCGAGCTCATAGGTTGCTCTGCGGCAACTGCTGCAGCCTATAGACGAACTTGAGTGAACTTGCGTCCAATGACAGGCGCCGCGCCGTCACTGCATCAAAGCCCGCCAAAATGGGCGTGGCTAGAGTGCATATAAGCGTAAGTTCAGTAGGCTGGAACCCTGATTTTCATCTATTCAGCGAAGCTCTTCGCATCTCTGAACTGCAGAAGCCGCGTCGCCGTTCGAGGGGCATCTAGCAAGCTTGGACAGCGCTCGAAGAAGCCGGCCGTCTTCGCCACCTTCAGCCATCCTGCGAGCTACGCCATCCGGCGACGTATCCTTTTAGAGCAAGCAAGTTCCTCAGCGAACTTCACAAAAAGAGCAACGAGCGTCTTTTTAAGATGCCTCGCACCACCTGCGCCTCATGCCGCGCCCCTCTCAGCGCCGGAGACCGCCACCTCATCTGCGCTCTCTGCCTGGGACTGGAACATGCAGAGCTCGCCCTGCTGACTGGCGGATGCGACCTCTGCGAGGAGCTTCGATGTCGACCCTGCGGGCTCGACTCGAAGCACTCAAAACCGAAGCCACCGCGGCGCCTTTCGTTCGCCACGCAGAAAGAAGCGCCGCTCAAAAGGCTGCCGGAACGCTGTTAGAAGCGACTACCTCGCCGGAGCCTCTCCCTCGAGCCTCGCTTTCACCCTCCCCGCCCTCCGGGACGCGCAGTTGCCGCCGGCGGCCGCACTGTTGCCATCTCGGATGACGAGGCGGAGGATAAGGGCTGCTGTTCCATCATGGCTTTGGACAGCGAGGAGTGGTCAGGCTCCCAAGCCTCCTCCTCGGCCCAGGAATCCAGCAGGACCAGCGCCAGAGTCGAGGAAGCACTAACGCGCCTCCTCACACAGGCCGTCGACCGCCTCGGGCTCGAGTGGTCACCACCCTCTGAGCAGGCTCCCAACAGACTCGACGGCTGCTTTCTTCAGAGCCGTCGCCACGCGGCGCCCGCGGCCCGGGCCACGCCCTTCCTGCCGGAACTCCACGCCGAGCTCTCTAAATCGTGGAACGCACCTCTCTCGGCCAGGAACCGATCCCACGTCTCCACCTCTCTTGCTCTGGTGGACGGCGCCACTGAGAGGGGCTACTCTTCCATCCCCCCGGTCGAGGATTCGGTAGCAGCACACCTTTGCCCGCCCTCCGCGAGATGGCGGTCTAAGCCAGTGCTCCTGTCTAAGGCCTGCAGAACTACTTCCGCCTGTGTTGGCCGCGCCTATGCCACCGCCGGCCAAGCCGCATCTGACTGTGACCGAGAGACACCTATGGCTAACAATAGCCGATATGGGAGAAGCTGAGTGCTCCACGTTCCTCAACGCGCCGCTCTCTCCGTCCAGTCTCTTCGGTTCCGCGGTGAGTGGCATTGTTGACCATTTTTCGGAAGTCCAGAAAGCCACTCAAGCCATGAATCTCTTCCTGCCTCGTCGCGCTAGCTCCTCTGCAGGCCGCCCACGTGACCAGCCTCCTGCACGAGCCTCTTCACAGCGCCCAGCTCAGCAAAGCCAGACTTCTCAGCGTCGACAGGGCGGCTGCCCTAGAACGCGCTCAGACAGCCGCTGCAGACCGCCGCCCCCCTGCGGGCCTCGGCCTAAGATTGCGCTGCAACCTGAGCAACCGAAGTCCTCCTAGCATTGTTAAAGAAACGACGGCTCAGTCCCGCCGCGGCCGGACCACCGTCAAAGCTTCGCCCCCTGTCAGTCCCCTTCTCTCAGGCTACTGCAGTGGTGGATTCAGCAGCCAACAAGCCGGTGATACTGCCCGCTTGCCTGCACTCAAATGCTGTTTTCACGGCGAACAAAAGACATTTTGTGAAAAGCAAACATGCCTTATGTGTAGAAAATGTGCCCACAATCCAGTGTTCACCCCTACACACAAGCATTACACTTCCTGTGTCCCTATCAGAGCCCACTCACATAAAGCAGGCACAGCCAGCTCGAGTGTTAGAGTCAATAAACGCGCCCCCGAATCCGTGCGCGCGCCCCTTCGCTGCATGCTCTGTCACACGGCCAGTAAACACCTCTCTGTATGTAAGTCCCATGCCAGTGACTATGCTCGCGCATCACTTCACAGATGTGACTCTTTCCCCATTCACCTCAATCGGGAAGTCACTCACAGAACAGCCTGTCCCTGCTGTCTGCGAGCAGTCATGCATAAGCACAGTAAGCGCTCACACATTCTGTTCAGCTTGCTGTGTGCGGCAATCAGGGCGACTTGGCCATTCACCCTCTAGCGTTACGCTTCAAAGCGTGGAAAGCTATCCCAGGGATTTCAAATGGGTGTTAAGCACAATAAAACAGGGCTATTTGCTACAGTTCGATCGCCGCCCTCCCGCTTCAGAGCTGGCTCGAAACTACTGTGAACACGGAAGCAGCCTGCATGCTTCGTTCAGAAATAGCAAACCTTCTGTGCAAAAGGGCCATAGAGAGAGTGCCACCTTCTCTGAGCGAGTCGGGGTTTTACAGCCGTTATTTTCTTGTCCCCAAGAAAGACGGCGGCCTCAGACCAATATTAGATCTCAGGGTTTTGAACAAGGTGCTCGCACCTTGTTCAAAATGCTTACAATCAGGAAACTCCTCGCGCATGTGCGCCAAGGGGACTGGTTTATTTCTCTCGATCTGAAAGATGCCTACTTTCAGATTCAGATAAATCCCGTCACAGGCCATTCTTGAGATTCAGCCCGACGGCCAGGTTTATCAATACACCGTCCTTCCGTTCGGCCTGTCCTTAGCACCCCGTACTTTCACGAAGTGCATGGATGTGGCACTCGCACCCCTGCGGAGTCAGGGCTTGCGAATTCTGAACTATTTGGACGATTGGCTGATTTTGGCACAGTCACATACGGAGCTTCTGTCTCACAGGACAGTTCTCCTCAGTCATCTGAACAGTTTGGGCCTTGCAGTCAATTGGACCAAGAGCTCACTACAGCCCAGTCAGGCAATTTCCTTCCTTGGAATAGAACTAGACTCCATGGCGATGACGGCTCGCTTATCTACACAGCGCACGCGCCGTGTTCAGCGACTAGCCGCGTCCTTTCAGATGAACAGCCTCACGCCTCTGAAAAAATTTCAGAGAATGCTAGGTTACATGGCCTCAGCCGCAGCAGTACTTCAGCTTCAGCTTACTGTGCATGCGCCCGCTTCAGCATTGGCTAAACACCCGCGCGTCTCGCCGGGCTTGGGCCACGGGCCGCCAGCCAATCAGAGTGACTCAGACCTGTATCTCAGCTCTGCAGCCCTGGGCAGTGGACGAATGGTATCAGCGGGGAGTGATGATGGGAGCTGTATCTCGCCGAAAAGTCATCTCGACAGACGCGTCCAACACGGGTTGGGGCGCAGTCTGCGAGGGCTCTCCGGTTTTTGGCCTATGGTCAGTTCAGGAAAAGCTCCTTCACATAATTGCCTGGAAATGATAGCGGTCGAGTACGCGCTCGTGCGCTTCCTCCCGGTCATTCAGGGTCACCACGTCCTGGTCCGTTCGGACAACAGATCTGTGGTATCCTATCTAAACCGTCAGGGCGGTGTCAGATCCAGGAACCTCTTCCATCTGACAAAACGCATACTGAGTTGGTCCCAGTGCCACCTGTGCTCGCTGAAGGCGACGCACTTGCCAGGCCACCTGAACGACGGCCCAGACAGACTGTCCAGAGACAATATTTCCCCAGGGGAATGGTCCCTGCACGCTCAAACAGTCCAGAAGTTATGGAGTATATTCGGCAGAGCAGAGATAGACCTCTTTGCGTCAGAAGTGAACTCTCACTGCCCAGTATTTTTCACGCGTGGGTGATCAACGACTACCCGTCGCTTTGCCAGAAGGAGTAATAAACACTATCATACATGCTAGAGCCCTTTCCACGAGAAGACTCTATGCGTCCAAATGGTCTGTGTTTTCAAAATGGTGCACCGACAGAGACCTGGACCACGGACATGTGGGGTGTCGTCGCTGCTCGTGTTTTTACAAGAGCTGCTGGATAAGGGCAGATCCCCATCCACGCTCAAAGTGTACGTGGCGGCCATCGCGGCGTTCGCTGAACCCCTGCACGGCCAGTCACTGGGAAAAACGAGCTGGTCATCTGCTTCCTCAGGGGAGCTAGAAGGATGAACCCCGCGCCCCCATCGGTTCCTATCTGGGATCTTTCCGTAGTTCTCGACGCTATGAAAGCCCCCCCTTTCGAACCACTTCAATCCGTGGATTTGAAATACCTTTCACTCAAAACCGTTTTTCTGACTGCCCTGTCATCAGTTAAACGTGTGGGAGAACTTCACGCGCTGTCTGTCAGCGCTGCGTGTCTTGAGTTTGGACCAAATGACTCCAAGGTCATTTTAAAGCCTAGACACGGCTATGTCCCCAAGGTGATCGGTACTCCTTTCAGAGCACAAATCATTTCCCTATCGGCGCTGCCAGCATCCGATAGCGAACGCGACACCAATCTCCTTTGCCCAGTCAGAGCACTGAGATTGTATACTGCGCGCTCCGCCTCTTTCAGACGCTCTGAGCAGCTTTTCGTTTCGTTCGGAGGGCGCACCAAGGGTTTCGCCGCCTCGAAACAGACACTGTCTAGATGGATAGTGGACGCTATTGCTGCCGTGTACGCGACAAAGGACCTACCATGCCCGTTAGGCATTAGGGCTCACTCCACTAGAGGCATGGCCTCCTCGTGGGCATGGTCCAGCGGGATTTCCATTCACGACATATGTGTGGCAGCGGGCTGGGCTTCCCCCTCCACCTTTGTCAGATTTTACAATCTGGAAGTGCCCGCCCTGCAGGCGAAACTACTAGCGGTTTAATACGCTACAGCTCCCCTGGTGAGCTGCACTGATGGGACACATTCCACACAGACCGGCACCACCGTTCTGTCTTTTCCTTCCCACTATGTGCTTATGTATTACACACACACTGGCCCGCACTCTTGCCGGCCAAATATTATTTTCCCCACTCACAAGGGCTCCCCCGGGTCCCCCCACCCCCGGGGCTCATGCAGTGGATGCTTGGCGCGCACGCCGTTGACAATGGGTTCCCGTAGCGTAAGCTAGCTTACGCAATACGAGAGAACCTCTCGTAAGAGAACGAATCGGTTACCTTACTTAACCTCGGTTCTCTCTAGAAGAGGGAACGAGTATTTTCGCTTCATTCAATGAAAACCAGGGTTCCAGCCTACGAACTTACGCTTATATGCACTCTAGCCACGCCCATTTTGGCGGGCTTTGATGCAGTGACGGCGCGGGCGCCTGTCATTGGACGCAAGTTCACTCAAGTTCGTCTATAGGCTGCAGCAGTTGCCGCAGAGCAACCTATGAGCTCGCTAGCTAGCCCGCTCTAGGTATGCAGTTGCTGCACTGCGTTGACAATGGATACAAAATTAAGGATCATTTTTTGGCTTCAATATCTCAGAAAAGATGAATCTTTCCCATAGCGTAAGCTAGCTTACTCAATACTCGTTCCCTCTTCTAGAGAGAACCGAGGTTACGTAAGGTAACCGATTCGTTTTATGGTACAAACCATAGTGTTAATGCAATTAACCATGGTGTTACTACAGTAATATGTTGTTAATATAGTAACTATATTTATAAAAGTTTTTGAGAATGAGTACCAATACTGTTTTTTTTTTCTGAACTACATATCAACATTTTATTTAAATTGTATCATCAAAATGGTGTTATATAAATTAATAAATTAAAACTTAAAATGTATATATCTATTAATTTTCAACATACTATGGTATTATTTTTTTATCAAACAAAGTACTTATATTCACAGCACAATCCAAAATACAACACTAGAGTTATATTTTGTCAAATAAAGTGCTGCATAACAGAACATCACAGGTGTTAGATACTGCTTAAGTATAATACAATTACTACTGATTTATTATTATTATTAGTAGTAGTAGTAGTAGTAATAGTAGTATTACAGTGAATATTACATAACTTTACAGTTGTGATATATTTCTGTCATACTATTTCTATAAATGTAGCTTTTATTTTGACCGAGCTTTTATTTTGACCGAGCTTTTATTTTGAAGTGTTCTGTTTTGTTTTGTACCAAGGAGCACTGATTTTATGACAGCAGCTTCCCACTCTGGAAAATCTGTTCGCTGCATGACTCAAAGTGATTATTAAACTGAAAAAGTCTACTATTTCATTAAATAAGTATTTACTCTGTATATGCCTCACGCTACAATGTGAATTCGCACTGTTTATCATAGATATCCAGAGTATATGTAGATACCTCATTATCAGATGTTACTGTGGCCCGTGATATGGATATTGGACTAGTCAAGAGCCATCCATTAACACATTAAAGTCAATTGACAGATACAGTCTGGAGTCTTTTCCATCCAACTTTCAGATTATCTGATTTTCCATAAACATAGATATTTTTGATAATATAAAAATTCCTGACATCACTTCTGAAACAGTTTTTTTTTTCGTTGCTAACTGCAAATTAAGTCCTCTTCAAATTAATATATCATGGCAAACGTACTGAAAATTAGCACAAAGTGTGTCATTTATTACTTGATGAACTGTTTCCACACAAAAGCAGCTTATGCAGCGGTGTGAGGCTTCTTCTCCATTCACGTGCATTTAAACTGGTCTCTTTGTTGACCGTTCCAAGATGATGCCGCGGTTGACTTATCCGAACCAGCCGAATGGGGCATCTACGTACATTGGTGGCCAAAAGTTTGGAATAATGTACAGATTTTGCTCTTATGGGAAGACATTGGTAATTTTATTCACCAAAGTGGCATTCAACAGATCACAATGTATAGTCAGGACATTAATAACGTGAAAATGTACTATTACAATTTGAAAGAAATGTTCAGAACTTAATCTAATCTACTTCAAATAGTTCTAATCAAAAAATCATCCACGTTCAGCAATTACAGCTTTGCAGATCTTTGGCATTCTTGCTGTCAGTCTGTCTAGATACTCAGGTGACATTTCACCCCACACTTCCTGTAGCACTTGCCATAGATGTGTCTTGTTGGGCACTTCTCACGAACATTACAGTCTAGTTGATCCCACAAATTCTCAATAGAGTTAAGATCATAACACTTTTTTCCAGATCTCTGTTGTCCAGTGTCTGTTTTCTTTGCCCACTCAAACATTTTCTTTTAGTATTTCTGTTTCAAAAGTAGCTTTTTCTTTGCAATTCTTCCCATAAGGCCTGCACCCCTGAGTCTTCTCTTTACTGTTGTACATGAAACTGGTGTTGAGCGGGTAGAATTCAATGAAGCTGTCATCTGAGACATGTGAGGCATCTATTTCTCAGACTAGAGACTCTGATGTACTTATCCTCTTGTTTAGTTGTACATCTGGGCCTTCCGCATCTCTTTCTGTCCTTGTTAGAGCCAGTTTTCCTTCATCTTTGAAGACTGTAGTGTACACCTTTGAATGAAATCTTCAGCTATTTGGCAATTTCATGCATTGTATAGCCTTCATTCCTCAAAACAAAATTAACACAAACATAGGAACATAAACAAGGCTTGACTCATGTGTTTCTAGAGAAAGCTGTTTCTTTTTTTTTTTGTTGCCATTTTTGACCTAATGACCTTAAGACATGCCAGTCTATTGCATAATGTGGTGACACAAAAACAAACACAAAGACAATGTTAAGCTTCATTCAACAAACCAAATAGCTTTCAACTGTGTTTGATATAATGGCAAGTGATTTTGTAGTACCAAATGAGCAATTTAGCATGATTACTAAAGGATAAGGCGTTGGAATGTTGGCTGCTGGAAATGGGGCCTGTCTATAATTTGTGATCAGGTGAATGCCACTTTGGTGAATTCAAGTACCAATTTCCTTCCAAAACAACAAAATCTGTACATTATTCCAAACTTTTGGCCGCCAGTGTATGTATATCTTGTCAGGTTAAGTCAAGTCATTTTTATTTGTATAGCGCCTTTCACAACACACATCATTTCAAAGCAGCTTTACCGAAGATCAGGCATTAACACAAATAAAACTGTAATATCTATTATGTCATCATTGTGTAATTAGATAAAATATGATAGTGAATTGTGTTTAAAAATAAGTAATTAAATAATAATTGTATTTTTAACCCCAGTGAGCAAGCCGAAGGTGACTGTGGAAAGGAACACAAAACTCTTTAAGACGTTGGTTAATGGGAGAAAAATAACCTTTGGAGAAACCAGACTCACTGTGGGGGCCAGTTCCCCTCTGGCTAACATCATGAATATAATGTAAATATTACTTATGTATAGTGCAAGTCATGGTTTAAAATGATTAAACTAAGTAAGTGTTAAGGGTCAGTGTTTAAACATCAATTTTGTATAAACTGTAAGATTAATGACTAATGTCCTTGAAGTCCTTCCAGTATTATCTGCAGAAGTTCACATAGATGCAAATGTTCTTGTTAATTGGCTGATGAAGGCTTTTGTTGGAAATTGATAGTCTATGTATTCCATTTCAAGAGTGTAGTCCATCAATAGACCAAGGTGATGCAGGTAGAGATCAGCCGGTAATTTCGGTGAGGTTTGGTGTGGTCCATCTTAAGTCCAAGGTTCAGACAATGGTATATGAATTATCCCATGTCTTATGGTTGGAGTTGGCATCAGTTCATCCTTTGAGGTCCATCATAATAGACTAAAGAGATGTTTGGCTGGCACCGGCTGCATTTAGTTATCATCACACAGTGACACGTAGCAGTGGAGTCCAACATGAAGCAGGAATGGAGCTGGATCCAGCCGGTTCTTGTGACCTCAGGATAGGAGTCACAAGGTTGAGACAAATAAAATTATATTAGCATAGATGCCATTCCATTTATTCCAGAGTTATAGATCATGATCAATGTTTCTGGTTTCTGGTTCCGGTAGACATAACTAAAGCAGCCTAATTGTGGATTGAAGGATAAATTAGGTGTATGCCTGGCTAAATAGGTGAGTCTTTAGTCTAGACTTAAATTGAGGGAGCGTGTCTGCATCTCGAACAGTGTTAGGCAGACTATTCCATAGTTTAGGAGACAAATACGATAAGGATCTACCTCTTTTTGTGGATTTTGATATTCTTGGAACTATTAACAGGCCAGAATTTTGCTATCATAATGAACGTGATGGAATATAGCATGGTTGAAGGTCACTTAAGTACTGCGGAGCTAGACCATTCAAAGCTTTGTGTGTGGTTAACATAATTTTTAAATTAATATGAAATTTAAGAGTTAGCCAATGTAACTGATAAAATGGGGCTAATATGATCATATTTCTTGGTTCTCGTTAGCACTCTGGCTGCTGCATTTTGAACCAATTGAAGTTTATTTATTGATATTTCTGGACATCCTCCCAGTAATGCATTACAATAATCTAGTCTTGAGGTCATGAATGCATTAATTCGTTTTTCGGAATCAGCAACCGAGAGCATGTGCTGTAATTTAGCAATATTTTTTAGGTGGAAGAATGCTGTTCTAAAAACATTGGTATCATAAACAGATTGGTATCAAATATAACTCCTAAGTTCTTCGCTGTTGAAAATGATGTAACAGTACATCCATTGAGAGTCAAAATATATTTTAGCAAATTAAACCTAGACTATGATTATGGCAATGAGTTGGTCCTGTTACATTTTGTAACAGTCCAAGAGAGTTGCGAATATCGATAAACGCTAATCCCAATGTGTCATTTTAATTATCTATGTGCATGTTGATGTCACCAACAATTAAAGCTATATCTACAGTAACTATAAGATCTATACACTGTAGCAAGGGTAAAAGATCTTTTGCTCATGACGGTTTTTTCCATGTATGATCCAAAGACAAGCTTTCAAAGGTATAAACTGCTGGCATCGGCACAAAACTGTCTCCACATATTCACAAGCGCTCACATTTGAATTACATTTTAACTATATATTTATCTCATTAAATCGCAGCTTTTGCAGCTTGTTTTGCAGCTTTAGGACATAACATGATTTAAATTTTAGGGTTGAATGTTTACATAATGACATTCTCACTTCAGATAGTATTGGTTTTTGGTATCAGAAAATGTTTTACAAGTACGAGTACATGAGCAAGATCGGACCCGATACCAGTATTTGGTATCGAGACATCCCTAAAAGTAACCAAATACCATGGTGAAACTGTTTTTTTTTCTAAGGTAAGGATAGGGTTAGGTTTAGGGGTAGGCGTTAATGTAGTGTGTCTGTGGGAGTCTAAATAAACTCTGTAAACCCACTGCAGTGATTCCCTTATACTGGGTGTTAGAAATTAAATATGGGTGCAAATATCTGACACTATTTGCACCAGGATGCAGTTAGTATCTACCATTATTTGCACCAGGGTTGGGGTGCAAATAATATCTGGCACTATTTGCACTGGGGTGTAAATAGCATATACCATTATTTAAACCAGGGTCAAATAAAATCTACCTTTTGTGAATCACTTCATATAAGATGCTTTTTTAAGTTATTTTTTTTTAACAGAAGATCAAAAGAGATGTTCTTCTTTGCAGAATCACAGGAACCTTGATGTAAAGGTGCAAATTAAGGATCACAAAGAAACATGCTCAGTGTTTCTTTCCAGTCAATTGTTCTCAGTTGATTATAAGTGAAATTCCCCAATAAACCCCTCTACATTTTTTGTTACTACTTCATCTCCTGTTTTAGACCTTGTTCTTTACTCTGAATGCAAATGGCGGGGCAAGAAACCAGTCCACATGTAGATAGAGAAAATAAAGACGAAGAAGAAAAAGGTTTCAATTTCTGATGGAGTCATGAAAACCCAATTAAGCCTCTCCACAAAGAAACATCAAGTGCTTTCACACCGTGGCCGCATGCCTGTGGGGATTTGAGTAAGTTCAATTACTTTGGGATTAATTCAGAGGTCAGGAGGGTCAGTTTGTTGAGGTCTGTGAAGAGAGAGAGAGAGAGAATAAATGGAAGGTATTGGTGGTATATCTCAGTGGTATTGGTTTGTAGGAGGCCCTATACATCTAGTATCCACAGTTAGAAAGCATTGTGTCATGTTGGCTGATTTGAGATTATTTTGTAAAGTAGGGTTCATGAAAGCCCTTGAACATCTAAACATTTTGACATTGGTAGCATTTTAAGAAATAGATTTGGTCACTCACAAACATTATTTAATTGATCCTTTTAAAAAAGATGTTACTGGACATTTTAAAGTCATTTTCATCTCATCCACTTGCACTCCTGTTTTTCAACTGTTTCCCAGACCAGAATATACGCTTATCAGTCTGAATATGTATATCTTACAATAGAGACGGTCTTGTTCATGAATTTTTTTTTCCTCGAATGTTCAAGCTGTAAGATTCCTATTCTAGATAGCACCCTCATGTCAGAGCACTCCCAGATAAGGTGCTTTTCTTGCAGAAGCCAGAGTCAGCGTTTTGGACCTGTTTCTAAACTTAGGCTAACAAAATGCAAAGTTACACAATAATGTGGAAGGAAAGTAGAAGAACTCCTACAGGAATATAGCTATTGTTATTCAAGTGATGCTTACATAACTGTCCAAACAATTAGATTTTTTACCTTAGCCTGAGGAGTTTGTTAACACTTTTAACATACAATTAAATCTTTTCAAAGAGGACAGGCATCAGGAATCTACAAAGACACTTTGTTTGTTGAGATTGCTGTCTCTCTGTGGAGCCCTGTGCTGACTTCAGATACTTTGTAGTTATTAAAATATCCCAGGGTGCCTTTCGCTAATGTAACCTTATTCAAAATGGTCAGTTCTGATGACTTTCCTTGGTCCCTCCCCAAAGATTTTGCTCAACTGGCCCAAAATTGCCCTTGAAGTTCTCCTTGGTTATCTTTATTTATTTATTTATTGCACATCTTTGATACAGTTTCAACCAAACTTATGGATCCTCCACTTCAGAGGGCAAATAAATGTCCATTATTTCATAGTAGTAAACAAGAGCGTCATTCTCTACTTATTCTCCATCATTCAGCTGTCTTTTCAATACAGTTGCATTGGACAGTGCCTCACTTAAAGATTAAAAGGGCCTCACATTTTTATAAAAGTTGTCTATACAACTCATGCGTCATAAGTCTTCTTAAGGCATATGATACGGTTTTGGTGAGAAATAACCCAAAACTTCACTAATTTTTCAATGAAAATATTGAAGCCCATTGCGGTTCTTTTTAAGCTTTAAAGTAAAGCACTATCCATTGCCATTGTATTGAAGAAAAAAAAAGTCTGCAATATTCATTAAAACATCAACTTTTGTGTTCTGCGTTAGAAAGTAAGACATACAGTATGTTTGGAACTTAACTGGTAAATGACAAAATAAAAATTTTGGGGTAAACTATTAATTTGGCCTCTCTTTAATTATTTTCTTAATATCAAAATCTTTTAAAATGTTTTCTAGAAAGGAAGCTCACTAGGTTTTGGATCAGAGCTTATGTGCTTTTAATAAGTTATTAGCCCTGTGTGACGAGGAGGGGGGCGCGGCGCGGCGTGATGACGCACACCTGGCGCTGAGTTGACTAATCAGTGGGAGAGAGACAAGGGGGGCCCGGAGACACTAGTTCGAGAGAGAGAGACACATGAAGCTGTGTGTGTGTGTGCTCCCACATCCTTTTTTTGTTTTGCAGTTTATGTTATGTTTATGTTAATTTTGTTATTAAAGTTTTACATTGACTGTTCAGCTGGTTCCCACCTCCGTCTTGCCCATCTTAAGAACATTGCTACACCCTGATAATCAACAACATTGAGCTAAAGATCTGAGAGGCCTCTTTTGGCATAGATGGTTCCCTCTGAAAGAAAAAAACAGCAGCTGTTAATCTGAAGTCATGGCTTCTAACTAAAGAGGTGACAAAGTGACCAAAAAGACCCCATCCTCACTACCATCAGGGTGCAAATGATGTGCCTGTAAAGTGAGTACATTTTGTAACCTGACAAGTGCTACTGTATGAGCTGAGAGCTCGCTGTAGAAGTAAGGCACAGAGACTGGTTGCCGCTTCTGTACCACAGTTAAATTATCTCATATTATGATGCAACCCGTGACTGATTGAGAAAAAGAGACTGAATTGTCTCTGGATCAGAGAGTGAGGTCGCACATCTCACCTTTTTCTCTGTCTCTTTGTGGAGAGCTGCACTTAAGGCACACAGGCATTATGGGGTTCCCTTTGCTCTTATTTTAATGGTAAGTGTTGTGGACAGGGGTCAGTATTTCTTGTTGAAATCTCTAACAGAGGAAGCCCCACTGCAGAGATGGTGAAGGCCACCGGAGGAGAGATCTGACATGTTTTATAAAACAATGTCATGAGCCAGCTCAGTGAAGTGAAAAATGACTCAGAGCACAGAAGCACAGAAAGTCGAAAAAAAGATGGAGAGTGATAATAAAGGGAAACAAATAGACCTCTGCCATTCACAATATACAAGTGTACAAAAGCAGTTCATGTGGCACGAATGGTTGTAGAAGGAATACATGAGCATAACTGATTAAGTGGCAACCCAAAATAATTTATTGTACACAAGTAAACAACAATTTCCTTAAGATGTGTAAATATTACAGTTTTAGAAGATGAGGGGATGTCATGAAATGTTTCTATTTTGGAATCTGACTAATTTGGCTAGCTTCTACCAAGTGACAGATGAATTATTGCTGAAATACTGAACACCTTTGACGTCAACAACAAAATATATGGGAAGCATTATCTCCTTCTTTTTTCATGTTGATATAACTAATTATTTTGCTGTTCTAAAGGCTTGGCCACATTTACTTTTGAATGACGTTATTCCACGGGCAAGGTGTGGCTGCAAACTTTGAGATTGCATGGATTCCTATTCAGATGACTGTTTTTATTGCCGAATTTCCCAGTGCAAAGTTCTTGTGAAATATTCTTAACTCATGCAAGCTGCAACCCATTTGTTGGTCAATATACCAGTTGAGAAACACTGCACTAATTTGTTTTCATAATAGTAAGAGCTGAAGTTCTGCAGGACCTTCTCAAAACAAGACATTGTGCAAAATTGACTAGCATCATCAATAAAAGAGAAAATTGAGCTAAAATTATGGTGCAAATTAGATATTTGGAGTCTGGCCCATAAAAGAGGATTTTGTTTAACCTGGTAGTTTTGCCTATACGTCATAATCCTCATTTTAGGTTTTGGTAGAAATAAAAGTATTCAGATTGCTTGTGGAACACTCTTGGGCAAAATACAGCCACTTAACAACAATCTGTCACAAAATTCCTCCTTTTATAGAGAGGACCTGGTCAAAATCACTACACACACCACTGGGCAGATGTAATCTGTAAACATTAGACTTTCATGTTTGGTTCTCTCTTGCTTGCTGTCAACAGGAGAGGTGTGAATGGAACTGTGTTTGAAGAAGCTTAAAGTACAGGTTTTGAGCCTCAGCACCTCTAAATCGAGTTCAAACTGTCATTATCTGTCCACACAGATAAACTCAAATTACACCTCTATGCTTGGCTGTTAAGTTGTTTTCTTTGTCACAGCCCTCTCTCTCGCTTTCTCTTTTTTGTGTGTGTTCTTGCTCAGTTGTTCGCTTGCTAGGGAAGAAAAGCTTGAGTCGTCTAGCAGGTGCATTCACGCAGAGGTAAGCGCTCAGCATATGTAAGTGCAATTGCAAAATCACTGTCTTGCTGCGAAATACTTGAAATTGTTCTCTAATGGCCCTGGCTTTGTCATATGGTTTTGATTATAATGTGAAGATTGCATTGCCTTGCCTTTAGCGAGGGTGAGATGGAAGAGTAATTGGTACGTGTATTGAATGCTTTGCCCTCCTTGTCACAGTGCTAAAAGGGGAACCCCTTCCCTTGCCAAAGACACACACATGCATAAACACATACGAGATCGCTGTCTCCGTTCACCATGTCTCCTCTGGTCATTGCTAATGTCTCAGTCGGCCTGTCAGAGGTTTTATAAGTGGATTATTTATCAAACTGGGCCCTGTTAAATATGCATATCTGCTACAATCCCAGTAACGTCTACAGTTTCCCATTCTAGATTACAGCAGTTGGAATACAATTGATAGGCAGAGGGTCAGCAAGCAGCCATTTTTAATATCTGTTTTATTTATTTATATATATTGATTCATTTAACACCTGAATGGGATGATTTTCTCTTGTAGATGAGCAAAAAAGTCTTCACTCATTTGGTGAGTCTTATTTAACACTGCATATTTTAGCATGCATCAAGGGCAGGTTACTCAGTATTGTGTTTGTTCGCTTTAGCATTTGTTTGCCTTCAGTTTTGATTCTGGAAATGCAGTTGTTTGCTTCAGCATGTATTTGTGTACTATTTTGATGATTTTGGTAGTGCAGTTGTTCACTTGAGGATTTGTTTGCATTCACTTTTGAGTCTTGGTATTGTTTACACTCATTCGCAAGATCATTGACATGATTCACTGTTGTTTTGCCTTGTGTTTTGCCCCTGTCATCCAACGCAGCAACATTGCCAACTTTTTCCCCGAACTACACTTCCCATAATTCCCTGCCCTTGCCACTTCCAGCTGTTCGGTGCATTCTTTGTATACCTATATGGATCACACGCAGAGCTTTAGATGTTCTGAGCAGCCCTTTGTCTGCTTTGGTGGATAGTGGAAAGGGAACGCTATCTCCAAACAGAGGCTAGCCCACTGGGCTGTCAACACCATCGCTTTGGCCTATCAGACCCAGGCTATGCCCGCCCCCTTGTGGGTTCGAGCACACTCGATGAGAAGTGTGGCATTGTCGTGGGCACTGGCCAACGGCATCTCCAAAGCAGATATCTGCAGAACGGCGGGATGCAGAGTGTTTAAGCATCATAAGCGTTTCCCCACAAATGTCTATAGCATTTCTATCTTACTGTAAACTGCTGAGCATGACATTTATCAAGTTATACAAAAAAGACAATACTAGTGCAACTGGCCCTGGTTGCCCCACTCCGAACGGGACTCGAAGCGGTGTCCCGGCGGGGGAGGTGGGTGCATTAACAAGGAGGCTAAAGGCTACAGCCTCTAGCGTCAGTCACTAGTGCACCTCTTGAGGTCAGGAGAGTGAGGTTTACACACTGCACTGCTATCAGCTGGCTCCCGTTTCACTAGCCTAAAAAAATTATTAGCATTTTAGTAAAGTCCGTATGCCATTGTAATTAGTTGTTTATCACTTCATTGTATTCATAATTCATCCGGACCATTTTCTTGTTGAATGAGATTGCCTTATTGAACAAACGACTTGCCTCCACCACTCGTTTAGTCGTTCAGAATATCCTTGTTAATGATGACTGATTCATGCATTTCATTCACGAACAGGTACATCAGTACATTTAGATCCTTCATTAACAACACATCTTATCTTGTTCCGACTCAAATTACCAACTGGAACTTCAGTGAAGCTTTGAAGGGGCGTATTCATTCAGCCGGTGAAATTAGCCTGCTCTTTAATGCTATTGGCTCACAGTCTTACAGAAATGAGATGCCATCATAGCAGTCTCGGGCGTCCTGTTCGGGCCAGTCAAAACGTGTGACAGGCATGGTTCTGCGTGCTGGCAAAAACATTTAATAGGGCTTTAGATTGGGGACCCTTGACTTAACTGGTATTAGATGGGCAATGCTGGTCTGTTAATATCACAAGCTGGTTATTGTTGCATGTAGGCCTTGTTGCATGGCCAGTATAGTAAAGGATGTCAACCCCTGCCAAAAACATGTTCACCATCCGAAACAGATTAACTTGCCTAGTTTTACCAGCTTAGCTTTACTAGAACAACCTTAACTTGTCTAGTGTACATGAGACTTGCCAAGAGCCAACTCTTAAAGGGGGTTTTTCATGTTTTGGTTTTCTGTGCTCTTTTTGTTTTTTGTTTTTTTTATTTGCAAACATGATCTAGACCAGTGGTTCCCAACCCCATTTACTGGAGGCCCCCAACACTGCACGTTTTATGTATCTCTCTTTTCTGGCACACCCAATTCAGGTTTTGGAGTCTCCACTAACGAGCAGACGAGCTGAATCAGGTGTGTTTGATTAGGGAGATATCCAAAATGTGTAATGTTGAGGGCCCTCCATGAGCAGGGTTGGGAACCACTGATCTAGACAGTTGTCTTTGACCACTATGCCATGTCTCACTGTTTTCAGCTTCTATCACAGGAATTACACATTTTTAAGATTCCACGTCAAGTTCAAAGAACTTGAACGTTTAAATGCTTTTTTGAGACAACCACATTCTGTTCCATTCTTTGCGTTGTCATTTATTTATTTCATGTAACTTATTTCTCCATCCTTTAGTCATTTATTAGATACCATAGTACTTGTAGTATTCCACTGAAGATGGTATATTAAGGTTGTTCACCATTTCACTGGTAGTTTAGCTCTCACATACCCCTGAAACTCTGTACACAACTCAGTAAAGTTGAGTTCATAATAGAGTGGTTAGATAAATTGGTTGTTGCTTATCTATTGTTTTACTTTATGAGGCTAGAGATGATACTGTTCTCTATTACATACATATGACTCTATTTTAAGAGCGCTAGCGCTAAGCGTAGTGCTATGCCATGTGTCGAAGTGCAAAGTTATTGGGCATGGGTTTTCTAAATCTCATGCTCAACGTGCTAATGGGCTGTGTCAATCTAATTCTGAGGTTTTATACCGTTATTGCCTGGATCGGTATCGGCTTCGATACTGATGTTTTTAAATGGATCGGGTATCGGTCCGACAAATCCGATCCAAATCTGATACTGTGTGGTAGTCATGTTTGTTACAATAAAGCTAAAAATATTTCATAAAAGAACCATAAAAACACAATTAAAGTAGTTCATAAGACTTGTGCATTTTATTCAAAGCCACTTGAAGATGTGCGATAGCTCTGTGAATCACAAAAGGCTGTGTTGTATAAGTAAACATATAAAATGCACGCAGAGCTCCAGCGTGTCGTTGTCGCGTGAATGTCGTTGCTCTATTGACTTAACGCGTTACACTATTCGTTACACAATATTTGAGCGCTACTCACAAACAACATCTCAGATGTAGATGTTCTTAAGTTCTGTTCACTTATATTATGCATTTAGAACATTTACAAATGATAATCATTTAAGTTGAATGGGTTAAAAAAATACCTTTGTGAATGAAAAACTAAACTGAACAAAAAAGAGATCGATACAAGTTGAAAAAAATTGCCAAATAAAATGATTATAAAGTGCATTCCCTTAAGCACCAGCGATGTAAGCAAAGCTGTACAACTCAGGGAAATACATTTTCCACTATGTTTTCAGAGTTTGAACATTAACTTTTACCTGTGCTTTGTGCACTCATGAAAATAGTGCCCATTATGATCTGTTAAATATCTTAAAAAAGGTGGTTAGCAAGCCAGAACACAATTACTTTTGAACCCTTAACAACTATGACTAAAACTCTAAATCATACCTAAATTTTGGTAAACCGATGCCACAGAGTGCAGTTTGTGTCATCAACATTCCTCATATTGCACTTTTTAGAAGAGCTAAAAGCCTTTTGGTTATTTTTAAATATGCTTTTCTCTATAGTTTGTCTATCACAGCTATCAAAGAACACTTTCTCTCTTTTCCTCACACACTATGTCTCCGCTGTATGGGTCGTCTTACAGGCCGTCAGACTGCCAGCCGGCTTTCATTTGTTTTTCTGTCCACCACCCCACAAGACTTTCCCCTCCATGCTGCATAAACTCTTTTGAGGAGGAATATTGTTTTTTGGATCAATGCACATCTGTGCTTGCTACAATCCCAGTCGGTGTGTGAACAAACATGCCATGAAACAGTCTGCACAGAATGCACATACAAAAAAGCCCTGTTTTATTGATGAGACACATCCAAAGTCTCTAATTCTAACAATGTTTTTTTTATGCATAGGCTACAGGATGCTGCTCGCGTTGACTGATATCTGGCGATGCAGGTAGGCAGTAGACTGTAGCATTGAGGCCCAGCGTTTTAGTCAGACACACACTAATATATTCTCCCTAATTCATTTTTTATTGTCTCAAGGGAGCAGCCTGCAGATTTGCCTCAACAGAAGAAGCATCGGGTTACCTCCTCTAAATAATTGATGCCTCTTGCTTCTCTCCCAGACATGGCCGAAATCTCAAAATATTCACAGGCTTGACTAAATATGAAGATTGCCTCAGAGAGAGAGACAGGGCATGTGTGTGTATGTGTGCATTTGAGCATGTGTTTAAAAGCTGAGTTGGCTTGTGCTTGGGTTTTGACACCGTTTTTGAGGCAGGCAGACGTGATTGCCGATGTCATTTGCGTGTGTAAGTGATGGTGCTTTTCTCCGCCACGTTAGAGGTGTACCCAGGCTCGTCAGGGGTTAAGTGCTGTGTGTCTTAATGCCGCTCGCACACATACACGCATTTGTACCACGCTACAGGAGATGGGCATGCACTACACCTCGTCTATAGTTCGAGCTCATGACCCTAGTAGCTGCTCAGAGAATGCTGGGAAAAAGGCTCAAATGCTAAGAAAGCGTAAATGATGAGGGTGCCTGAGATCAAGCAAACTTAATTATTAAATGCTCTTCATTTCCATGTGTTTTAGCATTAATGGCATAGAAATTTCATGCCATTCCATTGTTGGTGCTCACACACTGTATTGGTAATATGAATAGTATTACTACTATTATTACTTTGTCTCTGTATTAAAAATATTATAAAAGATTTAGCAGAGTTCAAATCAGCCAGATTATGCTAAGAATAAACATGAACAAACAACTGCTCTGAAATAACTATTAAAGTGCATGAAATGTATAAAATATATTGTGCAATTTCATTCTCAGTATAACTGGTAACCTATTGTATCAATATTGTGAAAAGATGTAGATTCAATGTTTCCTTGGCTAAACAATAAACAACCTTATTATACAGTTCCATGTAATACTCAATTCTGATTGCTCAATCACAGTATTCAGTGGTTAAATATTTCTGAATAATGTTTATTTTGCAGGAATGACTGTAGATTATCCCAAACAAATATACAACAGAATGATATACTGAATGGTGTTCACATAAAAATTGAATATGGCACATAAATATTATATTCTGACTAGAATAGAGTATACAGTTTATATACGATCTAAACACACTTTCATGCCATGAGATATCTGTATGATATGTTTTGTTCCTTAAATTAAGTGTGTGATTTCTTAAATGTTTTTAGAAGTGCCAAAGTGCCAGTGTATGTGTTTGTATGTATAAATATATATACACACACACACTAACGGTCATGTGATAAGGCAGGTACGGAATTAGGATCTACATGCAGCTTTATTAAACTGAAAAATAAACAAGATAACTCGGAATAAAAGGAAGAGCAAAACACAGGGAAACTAGCAGACAAAACATGCAAAAACTAACAAAGGAAACAGAGAAAACATGGGCTTAAATACACAAGGGAAAACAATCAAGGAATGAGAAACAATCAGGGAGAATCAATGAACGAATAAAACTACAAGGACTACAAAACTAACACAGGAAGCTAAACAAGAATTCCAAAATAAAAGCACAAAAACAAAAGACAACAGGCAATATGACAGAGCCCCCCCCCCCCAAAGTAAAAAACAAAAATATTGTCCTTGGAGTGTAGGGGAAAACATGTGGTTAAGGGGGGCACTAGGGGCAGTTCAAGGGGGCACAAGGGGAGCAGAGGAACAAGGCAAGGTCTGGGAGCAGATCAGGTGGGCAGCCAGGAGACCAAAGAAATCTGAGCAGATCAGGTGGAGGGCCAGGAGACCAAGGAGACCAGAACTAATCAGGCGGACGGCCAGGGGACCAAGGAGACCAGAGCTGATCAGGCGGACGGCCAGGAGAAAAATGGGACCAGAACAGATCAGGCCGGCGGCCAGGATACCAAGGGGACTAGAACAGATCAGGCAGATGGCCAGGAGAACAAGGTGACCAGAACAGATCAGGCGGGCGGCCAGGAGACCAAGGGGACCAGAACAGATCAGGTGGGCGGCCAGGAGACCAAGGGGACCAGAGGAGATCAGTGGGATGGCCAGGAGACCAAGGGGACCAGAGCAGATCCGGGGGACGGCCATGAGACCAAGGGGATGACCTCAAGGTGGGGACCAGGTCAGGAGGTCTGGGAGGCAGCCGCAGGACAGTGACTGGGTCAAGAGGCCTGGGAGGCAGCCACAGGACAAGGACTGGATCAGGAGGCCTGGGTAAGGCGGACGGAACTCCAGGAGGAGGAGTCTCTGTGGAAGCTGGCGACGCCGCAGAAGGAATATACTCTGGGGGAGCAGGCGGAACCGAGGGCAGAATAGTCTCTGGGGGACCGACCGGCCTTGGCAGGCGCGGACACCAGCTCGTTGGCCATGGCAGGTGCTGGCACCGGCTCGTTGGCCGTGGCAGGTGTGGGCATTGGCTCGCTGGCCACGGCAGGCATGGGCGCCGGCTTGCTGGCAGCGGCAGGTGGGAGCGTTGGCTCGCTGGCCACGGCAGGCATGGGTGCCGGCTCGCTGGCAGCGGCAGGCGGGAGCGTTGGCTCGCTGGCCACAGCAGGCATGGGTGTTGGCCGTGGCAGGCGTGGTCATTGAAACGTTGGCCGTGGAAGGTGTGGAGGTACGAGCCATGGAAGGCTAGGGGGCGACCATTCTGGGAGGACATTTAAAGCCCTCTTCCTCTACACCCACAGTGAAAGGCGAGCCGCTAACTCGCAGAGCCACCTCCACGAACTCAGGGAGCGTCAAGTGAGGATCCGCTGGAGGCAATAGCTCTTTTAGTGCACTACAGAGACCTGCCCTGAAGAAAACCACCAAAGAGTATTCTTTGGTCAGTTTTTCTTTGACGAGGGAGGTAAGGAATGAGGATATACACTCTGCTTTATTAAACTGAAAAATAAACAAGCTAACTCAGAATAAAAGGAAAAGGAAAACACAGGGAACCAAGCATAGACAAAACATGCAAAAACTGACTAAATATATATATATGTATATATATATATATATATATATATATATATATATATACACACACCGATCAGACACAACATTATTGTGCTGCCAAAACAGTGCCAACCCGCATCTCAGAATAGCATTCTGAGCTGATATTCTTCTCACAACAATTGTACAGAGCGGTTATCTGAGTTGCCATTGACCAGAGGTGCCCAAACTAGTGCCCACATTGCCATAGATGACGAGGGAGAAAAAAAATGGCAGTGATGCAGCTCTTCGTTTTTAATTGATCTTTTCAATTTATTTTTTTTTTTTTTGCATTACAAAAACTATAGCTTATTTGAAAAGTAGAGAGTATAAGTGATTACATTTTTTAATTAAATGTATATGCGTATTTCAATTACCTTTAAATACGTGCTGTCTGAAAGTTTGTTCCATTGGCCATCCCAGGTGCCACCACAAAATCTTCAATTTGACTGGCCAGCTCCAAATTCGGAGGTGAGCATTCAGTGCCGTCAGACTGAACTTGGTTTAAAATGGAGCGGGAACTGAAGCAGTGTCAAGAAATGACAGGTAATTAGGTGGACTCGCGGAACAGCGCGTACAGTCATCCAAAATGAAATATGATTTGAATGCGCACTGTATACGTTGTGCAGCATTTCATATCCGCGTGAACGCAACTACTGAAGTCCACCCGTGAAGGGGGCTTGATAAAGTCAGGTGAGGTAGCATTTTAATATAGACAATGGTTCCATTCACTCCAAACACTGCACAACATTACGACAGAGAAGCACTAAGCGAACAGACCAGTACTCTCAAAAATCCTCTTTCTGCCCTGCTAGACAAATAAAGGTAATGCAGTAAACCTGCAGTAAAATTCTCCATATTTCATCTTCTTATTCTGACTAAAACCCATTTTGGGGTGTGTATAACATCTTTGTGCATCATACTGAAATTTGTTTGTCAAACATGAGGATATCTCGTTGCAACTATCTGCCTAAAAACAGATTTTTATTAATAACCATATGATACAATGCCATATTTCGACAGGTTCTTAATCATAATCATAGTCAACAAAATTAATAAGCCTCTCAATTTTTTAATTTACAGAAATGTGCTTCATAGCTTTTTTTTCCTTTCATAATGTAGTGCAATCAGCATTAATCCATCGCCTAGTCCATCTCTTAAGAAAAGAAGCAAAAGTACAATTCCAGTTTTTGATATCACAACAGGAAAACAGTATTCATGTCAAATAAAAGCAAGTAGGCCAAATGCAATAAGTAGGCAAAAGTATTTTACAGCATTATTTAATTAAATAATCATTTAGATTACATTTTGGCAATTACATTTGGCAGTCCCAATAAATGATAATATTGAGTTAAATCCAGGACAATGTGTTGCCTAGTCTATGATAAGACATAGCTTTAAGATCTTCTTGTCACAAAACAATATACTACTTGTTAGTATTATGTCATGCCATTATATCTTCATTTCTCCAAAACAAGAACAACTTGCGGCATGTTCATGGGTGCCCAAGGCTCATTTGATGCACATGGGGCGCGAAGGCTAGCCTGTCTGGTCCGATCCCACAAAAATATAAAATTGCAGAAAAACATAATACTGGCCATGATAGAAAGGTGTCAGAACACACAGTGCATCGCAGCTTGCTGTTTGCAACCAATCAGCAACAATGCACACCTCAGCACACCTGAGGAAAAGAGTCTGCAGTTTTTGGCTGCATGAAGAATGCAATATTAAATGATTAACATGCAGGAATCACATTTCGGAAGATGAAAGTATTGTGGTGTGGGAGTACCTTTACCACAGGGGCCTCGGTTGCAGCTTAATGGAGGAGGGAGGTGGACAGTGTGGCTGTCTTAGGTGACTCTCCCTCTGTTCTCCTCAAAGTTTAAATTTATTTTATTTCCTCCCTCAGGGTGTGAGTCCATTTTAGCCCTTCCAATGGGCAGGCATGCACAGTCATCCTAAACGCCCACATTGCAATCCCACCAGATTAGCTTTTAAAGAGACCTGTCAGCCCCTGTGCCGTCTCACTCTCTCTCCGCTCTCAACCCCGCTGACCCTAGCTTCCAATTAGCGTCCTCCTGGACCCTTCTCACCTCGAACCAGCCCTTCCTCCATATGGCTGATTGGCTAAATGGTTAGGTGGGTGTCTTCTGTAGGTGGTTGACATCTTCAGTTTGAGTACCTTGCTGATTGCCTAAAGGTTAGACCTTCTTTCTGGTGGTAGTATCCACTTCAGCTAGTGGAAACTGGGTTGAGTGTTACAGCTTCACTTTAAAGAATGAAATGAAAGAAAAGTTTTGTGGATTCTAGTCCATGTCTGCTAGCTTTGAGGCCATCAATATGCTAATTTACTCCTAACAATTGACACAGGTTTCTCAGATATTCGCATTAAGAAATTACAGTCTTTCTCGTCCAGGAAAACTGACAAAAACTGGTGATGTTTTATCTTGCACTTACAGGTTTTTTGCCAATAGAATGCGCTCTAGAGTGAGAATAACCTCTTCACAACAATAGTGTAGACAGAAACTTTTGGGTGGGTGGAGAAATTATTGATTGCGTGAGATCTGGAATCTTTTTATTTATTTTTTTTTAACTTTTTTTATGTTTTTAATGTTTAGCCTGGGGCACTTCGTGTTTGAGTAGGCCCTGCATTCAGAATGTATTTATTTTATTCTACATGCATAACTTTTGAAACGTTAGAAAGCCTTGTGGCTGAGAACAGATATTTAATATTAATATTAATATGGGCATTCGGGTGATTTACCCTAGATAATTTTGAACATTTAAAATCAGGATAGACTTTTTAAATAATAGAACGGAAAATTTTTGGTATGTTTTTTCCTAGTCCAATTTGCTGCAGTATCATGACAGATGAAAATGACGGGGGAAAAAGATGGAAGGTTGGTATTGTCGCTATGTTGTTGCTGTGGTTTACTGTCAATAAAATGGCTTTTTTTGTATTTTAAGTGGGGGAAAGATGATGCTGCTGCAATATCAAGGTAAGACAGATAACTATGGGACAAAGCTGGGCTCTACCATCAAGCCAGTGATATGGTGATTGTATGGCCAAAGTGCAGGTACGTATGCACGCTACTTCCTTGGTCAATGAGGCTACACCTGACAGCAGCAGGGCTGCAACTAGATGCAGCGCATACTGTCGCTGGAATGTTTTTACGTCATTACGATCTTACGTAAGAGAGAAAAAGAATAAAGGAATCAGCTTCCTACTGAAAAAAATAAAATCTCAACTCCTTTTGGATGTAATACATGACAGAACACACCCCTCAACCATGATGTAAAAACCTTCCAGCGACAGTATGCGCTGCATCTAGTTGCAGCCGTGCTGCTGCCAGGTGTAGCCTCATTGACCAAGGAAGTAGCGTACGTACCTGCACTTTGGCCATACAATCTCCATATCACTGGCTTGATGGTAGAGCCCAGCTTTGTCCCATAGTTATCGAACATGCATCTGAGGGCTGGCAGGGGATGTCAGTGCTCGGATTCAAGCCTTCATTGTTTTCCTTTTGAATGTCAATGTTCTCCAGATGTCGACTTTCCTAAGAGAACAATCCTATATTGAGACTGTTATACTGTCTGGTTATTAGTCCCTGATTCCAGGGTGGTGCCCTGGCAATATTTATCCTAATTAATATTATATTGATTTTGATAATTGATAGTTATCTTTGATGATTTGATATACAAGATGCTAATGAATTCCTTGCAATCAGATGTCTCCTCAAAAAACACAGTTTGCGAGTAGCAGCAAGCTGCCTTACCCTGGACATCTGATGAGTTACACCATGAAACACACATATACACAGTTGTCGTTCATTCTGCTGTGCAGAATGGCACCAAAATAACATCAACAACAACAACAAAAAAAGAGTATGATGAGTCACCTTGTGTTCACCATGTATGTTTGATGATGATGTAAGATGAACGCAAATGGACCGGAGTTCGATAGAATCTAGAATCGAGCTGCTTTTGATGCAATGAACAGAAATTAACTTATTTCGAAAAAAAATAAACAATTCACACATACGATATTAACAATTAAAATGATTTTATCTTAAAAAATGTGACCGATCACGGAAAGTAGGGACACAAGTCGGTTTTGGGGCATTTTGAGTTATTCACAGATTCTGAAAGTGTAGTCTCCAAGCTTTCCAACGATTTGTAACACATGGAAATCTGACAATATTTGGAGAAGTTGTGGCCATTTGAAGGTAGGCACTCAAAAAAGCTAAAAGGGGAGAAAACGGCCTCAAAAGATTGTGCAGTTCTCACCTCTCTCTGCTGCTGGGAGTGACAATAGGGCTCATTTACATCTCATTTAGATAAGCCATACCCCTGTAAAGCTCCCCCTGTAAACATGGACTAAACATGAGATAACGTGTAACGTGTTCTTAGAATGAACAAAAAACGACAAACTTTGATGTTTATGGAAACTCACCCCATAAGAAACAGAAAAGTATTCTTGCAGATCTCGTTGCCTCCAATGAAATAAGTCGTTCGGGCACACTTTCTCTTTGTCGGGGTCTTCTTTGTGGATGTAACCATCTCCGAAGTTTGCACTGTGCGTCTGTTTGCCTCTAAATGTCCAATAATTCGCATGACGCCAGTCCGATACATTCTTCCTCGTCTTCATCTTCGCTCAGTTGTAGATTAGGGATATTATTCAGTCTTATCATGCCACTTTCATCGTCGCTCAGATCGTCTTCAGAATCAGTGAACGCTTGTTCATAAGCATCCGGCTTGTCGAAGAAGTACTTCAAAACATTTTCGTTGTAACGGCCACGGTTCAGCTCGTCTCGCGACATTCTTTGCGGCGTCCATCTTCATTGAATTTTGATATCAGATAGAGCCGGCTAGAGCGCTGCATAATAAGTAGCCACGCTGTTAGGGGCGGGGGCAAAAGCGCCAGCGGCTATTCCATACAGAAATACACACAGACAATGACACGCCCCTACTGCATGCTAGAATCTCCGAAAAACAAGCCGATTTCAACCTCAAAATGTACGCTTTTAAATATACCAATACTGTTATCTCAAACATGGAGAGGCTTCTTCATGATCTCAACTAACAGATTCTGCAAAAAAGCGGAAATCACCAATTTTGGAAAAAAACACTTGTTTCTCATTTTGCTCACAAGTTGTGCTGCCGACTTGTGTCACTGGTTTCCGTGACGGGTCACAAATGTGGATGGAGTTTAAAGTTTTAGGAGTTTTGAGAGTGTCAGTTGAACACAAGTCTGATCATCATGAGGTGTGTGAATATCTTTGTTATGATGAGAGTGATCTAGTTTAGTTTTTTGAGCTACTGTTGTTTTGAATGCTTTGATGCTGACATTATACAGTCCAACAGCCTCTGATGTTAGCGGTTCATGGTTCGAGGCCAGCAAGCTTTTAGATGTTGGTGAAAAAGGTTCCTAAGACAATGATTGGGTGAGCCTGAATTCCAATGGGTGGCAGCAGCCCAGCCAGGCCCACCCGTGTCTACACCAGTGCTTTACTCTTCATTGTGCCCCATCCGAACTAAATATCAATTTCAGTGCGTCTTTACAGGAATATTTCACTCAAAAAAAATATGTTTTATTTACTTACCATAATTTGTTTTGCAAACCTGTATGTCTTTCATATGTAGAACACAAACAAATGTCAATCCCAGAGCTTTACAATAAAAAAAGCATATTTGTGAGCTAGGGCTGTGAAGTTCAAAAAAGGATTTTTAGATACGAGTTGGCTCCTGCAAAAAACAACTGACTTTTACTCCCATAAAGAAAAAATAAATGAAGCACGCTGAACGATGCTATTTCAATTTTTCCAAAGTTTAACTTCTAAACATATCCATGATTTTAATGGCAAAATAACTTTTGGGGACTATGGAAAAAATAAAATATCTTTGTATGTAACGGGGTGAGGGAATCGTATTTCATGTTATTAACATGCATTTGTCATTTGTACTGTATAAATATGTATCACAACAAAATTAGTTTACTTTCTTAAAATAAAAAGAAGTGTTGGATATGAGGCTAGTGATAATTTGATGTCTGTATTGTATCGACATTAAATGCTGTTTGTTGTTTGGTTGGTTTCCATAAATATAAGCCGTACCTTTTTGTATGAGCCAAGTTGAACGATATCTTAAGATTTTTATGTCTCGTACGTATTAATAAGAGTTGTCATGAGATTATATTAATAAAATTAGCCATATGACTTTTGAGCTATATTCCAAGTCTTCTGAAGCCATACACAAGTTGCTGGCTGAAGGCTAGATGTTCTTCTGCAGTAGCTATCTAATCTCATTCGTGCATAGGTATGTTCAGACTTAGCATGTGAAGATGCATCATGAAGATTTTAACGTCAATGACCTTATACGATTGGACCTTACTGGTTCTTCATTGGTGAATTTGGATCAACATAAGTAAAATGTGACTGAATTTTCATTTATTTTTTTTTTAAGTTTAGGCTTCAGTGGTGTGACTGTGTTATCACTGAAATTTTGTTCCTTCTTGGGAGGATTAGTTGGAGTTTGCTAATCAGAATGCTTGATTGATTACAATTGGGCTGATTGGCTGATGGGTGGTGGTTGCATCTTATCCAAGGTACTGTTTAAGCATTTATTTTAAGGTCTCTAGGAGGCTTTGCATTTCTGCCTAAAAAAATAATTTTTTACATGAATTCTAATGGATTCGAACATACTTTTTGTTGAAATGTGACTACGTACCCAGAACATAGCTGCACCAAACGCAGCTCTGAACTTTGTTTCAGGGCATCTGAAAATATATATATATTGATTGACAGACTGCACAGCCAGTACTTTGGATTTGATTTAGAGAGAGTGTGACAGAGTCTTTGACACTAACACTATAGTTTGTGTCTGCCACTTGCACTTGATTTTGTGCGTGTGTGTGTATGCTTCGGCACTGTAGGAGTGTATGATTTGCTTCAACACACACACACATACACACACACACACACACACACACACACACACACACACACACACACACTTTGTCTCTGCTGTAGTCATGGTGGGGAATTAACTCGGTGGCCCTGTTTGATCACGCCTCAGCAGCTCCCCTGCTCGCCCCATTCTACCCCCAAAGCCCTGGGGCCTCCGCCTGCTCTCAAACACACTCACATGTTCAGCTGTCATGTCCAGCATTCATGGCTTTTTTATGGCAATAAGGAGATGATAGAGATGGAGGACATACAGTAAACAAAACACAAATAAGAAGAAATAGCTCAGACAGGCATGATTTTGTGAATGCTGGACTAAGGGATTATGGTTAGGGATTTTTTGTCTGATAAGGAACTTAAAAGACCTCAATAAATAAAACTTGGAGTTTTGTGACTAAGTTCATTTCTATTAGCTTCGAGGCTATCTACAGTAAATCTAGTCTACTCTTAAAACTACTTTTTTCAAAAGAGAACAAAAATAGTACTGACTCCTCATTCACTACGTTTCACTATCTTTTCCAGTCAAATGTTCTCCTAACCTAATTTTACATAATGTTTTTGGTGTTGTTGTTGTTTATCTTCTCATTTTATACACACAAACTAGCATGTTTTAGCTGTTATAATGACATTCAGACTTGTCGGTTGTAAGGGCATGTTCAAAATAGATAAAGAGTGTTTAGTTTTCAAAGTTTTGTTTGTGTTATGGTTAGTCTTTTATTTTAACCATAACCCATTGAGTGGAATTATTTCAGGGAGGTGAGAAAAACTCAATGGATCTGATTTGGGAGGTTAAAGTCAGTACACTTTAAGTTTGTTTTACTTAAGAAATAGAGCAGATGTCATTGCTATCTTACAGAATGACATATGGTCCAGACATTGCATGCTAGTGTTAATCATTTCCTGAAACCCTCAAATCCTGACATGAACTGCTCTTTAAGCTCAAACACACTGCTGTTTGTGTCCACCTCAATTAAATGTTGTGGAGAAAATAGTCACAGTGCTAATGAAGGGAAAAGTAGGAATTGTTTGGTTGTCATGTTAGGCTGTGGATGTTGTGTACTGTATATTAGGAATCACATAGCAAGGTATTTGTATTACTTCAGATCCTTTTCTTTATTACCTTCATATAAAGGGTTGGGGATATACAGAATACATGTAACGTATGTGGGTTTACATATTTAAAATACAAAATATAAGTAACTGTATTCCACTACAGTTACAATTTAAATCATTGGTAATTAGAATACAGATACATTCAAAAAGTATTTTGATTACTGAAGAGATTACTTTGCATTTTATTGTCATTTGTTTTATTTTTAGTCAATTTAAAATGTAACATTTATACAAATAACTGATGCAATCCAAAGTGCATCTGAACAGCTGTGAAATGCTTTCTTATGATGTGTTACATTCATACGAGCAGACAGAGAAGTAAGTTTTGACCAGAAGAAATAGAAATAAACCTTGTGTAAATTGTCAGCTTTAGGCTAAGCTAAAATGCTATTTTACATTTTACATGCACGTTACCACACACGATCATATTTTTTTATCAAGAAAATTCATGTTAGATCATAATTTCTTTTTTTCTAGTAAGACCTTTGATATTAGGGCAAAAATCATATTCTTGATAATAATTTTTGTATTGTTTTCCTGTAAAAATATCTAAAAATCTTTATCTAAAAAAACAAGACCGATTTATCTTGTTTTAGAAACAACACTGCATAAGATATTTAGGTTTTTCAGAGAATGGAGATTTAACATGATTTTGTCTTACTGTACTGGCAGACTTTTTATTGTCAAAACAAGTGAAAAAAAATCTACCAGTGCTGACGAAGTAATCCAAAGTATTTATTTTACGTTACTGACCTTGAGTAATCGTTAAAATGTTTTGTATGTTTTATGTATTCTGTAATCTGTAGTGGAATACATTTCAAAAGTAACACTCCCAACCCTGCATATATATATATATATATATATATATATATATATATATATATATATATATATATATATATATATATATATTTATAGTAAACAAACCTAAGGTGGTTTGCTGGTCTTAGCTGGCCTCCAATCCTGGTCAGGCTGGTCTGTTTGCTGGGTTTTAAAGTGGTTTATCACTTGTCAGCTGGTAAGGCTGGGAGACCAGCTGGCCAACCAAACCAGCTAAACACCATATTGGCCAGGCTGGAACTTAGGCTGGTTTAAGTTGTTGTTTTTTGTTCAGCAGGTCTGTCTCCATTAGTATAGACACCTTCGTACTGTTTTATCCTCAAAAATTGTATATCTCTCTCTTTTTTCTTCCCTTTCTCTCTTTTTTCTCTCTATATCTCCTTTTTGCATTTTTCATCCTCTTGTCTATGTAAGGTATGTTTGTGAACGACTGTGTGTGTGCATGTGTGTGTGTGTGTGTGTGTGTGTGTGTGTTGCTCTGTGCTTTTGGGAGCAGCAGAATGTCTGTTTTGAGGACAACAGCAGGGGGCTAATGAAAAGGCTTTGTTGATTTTAACGAATGACTAGCCACTGTAGCCAAAATAAATATAATCTGCTTTTTGGATTAGTTGTCACAGACAATTTTACCTACTGACGGTGATTAAAGAACTGGGCAGACAAGCCGACCAGCTTCTCTCTAGTGACCCCCTCAATAAAATGCCAATAAATAACAGCAAATAAAGACTTAGAGCATTAGTTATCTGTAATACACAGTGACACCCTATATAATGTCGTGTTGGACTTCAAAGGATCTGTGTTTATAAGCAGAGCAGCCTTAACCCTGTTAGCTGAGCAGCATACAGGAAGAGCCCGCTCTCCTCTGTCATGTCTTAGAGATTGCGATAGCCAGAGGATCTTATAATTGTGAGGTAATTAGAAATGTTTGCCATTTTCTGGCTGTTTCAGAGCATTTTTTTTTTCACTGTAAATCCGATCTAATGATTTTAGCAATTAATAACTGATCTGTGTTTGCCAAAGCTTGTTAAACATGCTGGCCACTTTACTGACCATTGGCCTTTATTGCTGCCTGCTTTGATGTGGTCACTATAATCCTCAGAATTTAAAGGGATAGTACCCAAAAATTAAAACTCTGCCATCATTTACATGCCCTCATGTCCAGAAAAGATGACTTCAGGGAGAATGACAGCCTCAGTCACCTTTTATTTTCATTGTATAGAAAAAGATGCAATGCAAGTGAAAGGTGACTGAGGTTAAAATTTTTCCTGACCTTGATCTCCCTTTTTTATAAATAATACAGGTTTGATACAACATAAGAAAATTATTCATTTTTGTGTGAACTATCGCTTTGAAATGCTTACTATAATTGTAAAAAATATAGCTTTTAGACTTTTTAGAAAAGTCTAAAACTTTTTTTCCATTTTACAATTTGGATTATCCTCTGTAATGCGGGTTAAGGAAAATCACCACCGCGTGGCAAGAAATGTGCACCTCATTCTATTCATGTAACATGTAACACAAGTTTTATAATAAAAATATTATTTAAGTGAAATGTGAAATTAGGCTTGTGGTAAGGTTGATTTCCACTTGTTGATTACCACCCATTTATTTATTCATTTATTTATTTAATTTTTTTACTCTGTTTGACAAGTTCCATATAAAGAGAAAATTATAGAAGAGGAAGTAGTTTTCATTTAATAAGTATTTAATTAAATGACTGGATTTTTCAAATATAGGCATTACAATATGGTTATTTAATATATTAACATATTTTTAATGATTAAATAAAAAAATTAACCATATCGTGATATATATCGTTATCATGAAATAAAATGATTGATAACGTGATATAAAATCACCCACCCCAAGTATCAACATTTTCTCCAATAATAGACAGCAAGAATTAAATTATTAATTTGATTAAATGGAGAACAAACCCTGGGTGTGATATGCCAACACGATGGCGTCATTGACCCAGTGGGAGATCCTCTGTTTGGAGACAGCGGTTCCTTTCCGCTGTCCTCCAAAGGAGACAAAGAGCTGCTCAGAGTGTCTAAAGCTCTATGTGCGATCCAACTAAATGTGTAAACCAAGCATCGGACACAGCAATGCCAAGGCTGGGTCTGCCTCCTCCTGGGGCAGCGTTTGCAGGTACACCACATGATCCTGAAACGGGGTCGTGGGAACCTTGGGCACATAGCCCGGTCAGGGTCTCAGTGAGAGTGTTCCGGACTGAATTCCAGGCAGGTGTCGCTTACAGAGAACGCTTGCAGGTCCCCTACCCTCTTGATGGAAGTGAACGCAGTCAGGAAGGCAGTCTTCAAGGAGAGTGTCTTTAGCTCAGCTGACTCCAGGGGCTCAAATGGAGCTCCCCGTAGGTCACGAAGGACCCCAGAGAGGTCCTAAGAGGGGATGAGATGCGGTCTAGGAGGATTTAACCTTCTCGCACCTCTAAGGAACCTGATGACCAGGTTGTGCTTACTAAGAGGCTTACTGTTAACTGCATCATGGTGCGCTGCTATAGCGCCCACTTACACCTTCAAGGTGGAGGGGGACAGCCGCCCCCACTGGGGTAATGCATACATGCGTAGCCCCCAGGGCCAAATCCCGAGAGTGAGCTAGGATCAGCCAGTTATCGAGATAGTTGAGGATGCGGACGCCCACTTCCCTTCGTTGGGCAAGGGCTGCCTCTGCAACCTTCGTAAATGCGCGAGGTGACAGACAGACTGAAGGGGAAGACCATGTACTGGTATGCCTGGCACTCGAAAGCATACCGCAGGAAGGGTCTGTGTCGAGGTAAAACCGAGACGTGGAAGTATGCGTCCTTCAGGTCTACCGCCGCAAACCAATCTTGATGCCGTATGCTTACTAAAATGCGTTTTTGCATCAGCATCTTGAACGGGATTCTGTGCAAGGTTCAATACTCGCAGGCCCTAGATTGGCCGCAACCCACCACCTTTATTTGGCACGATGCAGTAGGAGTTGTAAAACCCCTTCTTCATCTCGGCTGGAGGGACAGTCTCAATCACGTCCTTCCGTAGGGGTGGAGCCTGAGGTGCCACATCAAGGGGGCTCGAACCTTAAACTTGTCACCGTGCTAAGTCTAGGGACATCGAAGCACTTACCTGGCTCCATTATCTCACCGTAGAAGAGGTCTGGGACGGGGGAGGAGGGAACTCATCCTTGCAGCCTGATGCAACCGTCCTGGTGTGGGCGCAATTGTGCCATACCTGGGCGTGGGGGGGCATGGGGCCTGCCTCAGGAGCGCAATATCTGCCATAAAGAAACGGTGCCCGGCGGTCATGATAACGATGGCTGTGGACACCGAATGTGTGACCCAGGAAGTGAGGAACCCGCTCTTTTCTTGAAAATATGGGTACTGCAGACCCTTAGGTGTGCAACTAATTAAAATAAAAGGAAAACAAGGATTCTCCTCCTGGCCCTCCACCGGGGGATGGAATGGTTTGTTCACCAACTCCAGATCTGCTGTGGGTCTCCATCTCCCTGGGTTGCCCATCTCATGGCCGCTTCGATGCCTTTTGCGGGTACTTAGCGGCGGGCCGTGAGACGGGTGCCATCTGTTGCCTGCGGGTCACTCCACACCGGAGCCAGCCTACTGGGGCGGGCTGTGGTGGAGCAGGTATAGCCACCGCAGGGGAACACATTTGGCAACAAGCAGACAGGGTGCAGGATCTTGAGCCGCACCAGGGTAGGATGTGCTGGATAGCCTCCATCTGCTTCTTGACTGTCGATAACTGCTGGGAAAAGACCTCGACAGTGTCGCCGAATAGGCCAACCTGGGAGATGGGGGGGTCAAGGAATTGTACCTCGTCAGCCTCCTTCATCTCAAGCAGGAATTTAGCTTCTGAAGTGCCCAGGGGCATTCTCTGCACACCACCGGTGCAAGAGGGGGAGAAACCACTGTAATGCGCCATATATCCAACAGCTTTTCAGAGTTGAATGTATTCGGCAGAAGAATTCAGCTCACTGAACACAACCGCTCGGCTCCGAAGAAAAAATCTGAATGATTGGTTGCGAGCCAGCTCCTTTTATACCCTTATGTCTGGCGGAGTGGCATGCAAATTCCACTCACCAATTCCCATTGGCTTTTTTTCAAAGATCAGTGGTGTATGGGCTCCCAAGGGTGAACCCTAGTGTCTCTATATCGACACAACATTAAGTGAGTGATAAAATAGGGAGCTGCAGTATATTTCCTTTATTATAGTATTTTTGTTTATTCATTGAATTTTTAAAATATTGCAAGGTTTAGTTCGAACTACTGCAATTTTTTGTCCACATCACTCTAAAATGAACCAGTTTAGTGGGAATGCAATCTTATATCTGTTTTCCTGGATTTTGATTTTTTTTTTGACAGCGGGCCCTGCTCGTGTTTGCACCGCAATATGAAGCAAAACGATCCATCAAAGTTAACGGCAAGTATGCAGAAAGTCGGGCATCCTTAGAAGCCGAGATCTAAGAGGCAAAGAACAATGGGCCTCCCCTGACAAACAGTTAAAACAGCCTTAAGACTACAGTTTAGATCTGTAATGTCATGGAGAATACAAATGAAGAAGCTGTCACTCTCAATTTTCCTGAAAGCCTTTTGATGTTTTCTTCTAAGGCTGTGAGGGAAACAGGTACCCAAATGTGTCTGGGGCTGCCTGCTCCACTCTTGTGGATTGCTTGAAATATATTCACATGAAAATCAGCTCCACAGAGGTTGTTCCCTTGTTTAAAGCTCTCTCTACCTCTCTCTCTCTCTCACTCTCTCTCTCTCTGTATACTTTTTAAAACTAGGTTTAGGAATTAAACTCCAATACTAATCAGATTACACCACGGCAATTGACACTCACAAAGACTTTTTCAAACAAAATGATGTTATAGTAGGAATGGTCATTTGGAGTTCAGCAGGCGAGTTAGCATCAGACTGCAGTACCAAGGGAATGGCATAACATGGACCACTTGGTGCAGCTTCAGAGAGGGTGTGAGGCTTGAGACACGACCATCAGACAGAATAGAGGCGAACATGGCACATGTTTTGTCTCGCACTTCATCTGGAGCTGAGTGGGTGCGTTGTGGGAAATTCTACAGTGTAGGTTTCTCTTCATGTAAGGTTTGCATAAAATTCCACACATCTAGCCGCAATTGTGCAAGGATTCAGTGGATGAGCACAAATTTAATTTTGCTTTGGAGGGATTTTGTATGCACTCTTATGAAGTACCTTTGTCTAAGGAGGATGTTAGGGAAAATGTTAACCTCAGATACCATTTTCTTTCATTTCACCTTTTTTTTCTCTCCATACATTGAAAGTGAATTTTAACTAAGTATGAACATTCTGCTTTACATCTATTTTTGTGTTCCATTGAAGAAATATTTTTTAATAAGGGTTTGGAACAACATAAGGATAAGTTAATTATTACAATAAATCTTAAATAAGTCTTTGATTAGAAAAACATTTTTACCCTGAAAAAAAATTAAATAATACAGTTTATTGAACACACGTTGACCTTCTGTGACAACATGCCTAATCAGCAGAGCATGGTGTCACACTAAATAGGGTCAGTGGAACATGTCATTAAACTGTCTGTTATAGGCTTTTCAGCAAAAATATACCAAAAAAATGTATATATTTCTGATTTCCTGTGTGACAAATATCCCTGGTTTCCCCTATTATGAGTATATACTGTAAACTGTCTGAAAAGTAACTCTCAATTAAGCTGATTAGAGGTAATACGGGACTGTGTGTGTGTGTGTGCGTGTGTGTGCGTGTGTCACCTGCTCTTTCCCCTTTCTCTGACATCTCTGCACAGGTGATGCTTCGGCAGTGCCCATAAGTGAGGATTAGCACGGATGGCTCTAGACTCATTACCAGTGGGTTGTGGGTTCAAATCCTAATGAATATTCATGCCAGATGATAATGATTATCCCAGGGTTCTGTAGGCCCCTCCTTCCACTTCCCTCCTTCAGCAGGTTGATAAAACACTTGCCAAGCTGGCATCCCCTAAGAAATTATTAATTATCTGGTTAATGTGCATCAGGCTGTGTGCCGGTTGATTAATCACCAGTGAGGGGGCCTGTGTGCTGGAGGGGGGGCTTTATTTTCCTTTCTGAGTACTTTACTTTCCACCTCCCTCCATTCTTTCCTCCCCCAGCTACTTGTACAGATGCTTTTGTCTCTACATCAGAGTAGAGGTTTTCAAGGTTTCTGTATTGATATATCTTGGTGGCCACAATGTTTAACAGTGTTTTCTCAGTGTCTCTATGGCACCTTATAGTTACTAAAAAATATGTTGCTGTTATGTCTATATACAAAATGGAAGATATTAGGCAGATTGTTCAAACTAAGCCACCATTCGCATATTTATTGTATGGAGAAAAAAATATGCAATGAAAGTTAAGATGACTGACTCCAACATTCTGCCTTAAACCTCCGTAAGTGTTTAATTGTATGAAGAAAGTACTATGGGTTATAGTTATTTATGTAAAAATAATTAAACAATAATAATAATAATTTTGCATAATTGTTCCTTCTCGACAATCTTCGAAATCTCTGTCTGGATATCCCTTTCCATGTTCATTTTTTTAGTTCCAAAATGGCCAAAAATAAGATATTCGCAAATACTTTATATCCTGACATTTTTTAATTTAGATTTTCTGCCCTGGAAAATTCATGGAAATTTCTATATTTTAAATAAATAATGTTGTCATGCTGAGCTCTAAAATACTTCACAAATTGGTTTTAGTGCGATCCTTTTCCAGTATTATCAAACAACTGGAAAATCCATGTAAAATCATTAGTCACATGGTGTGGAAACCCTGTATATTTCTTGGAATGGACTTCAGGCATACAACTGTACTGCAATAGTACATCATCTTTTAAAGGCTGTATCTGTCAATTTACTGAAGTCACTTAGTCTATTGCAGAGTGAAAATCACATTTCTTTAGTTTAAATCCATTACTGCTGCTTGCTGTAAGAGTTTTTGTATGTGTGTTTGTGTTGGAAGCCATTGATCTCTCACTGTATCTTCCACAGAGAACGACGACTCAGCCCCAGTTGAGATTAAACATTTAATAGCGTATTACAGCATTTAGCCGTGGTTCTGGCCTTCATAGGCTTGCGCCTGTTTCCCACAGTCACTGCTCCGTTTCAGCAGTCTGTGAAATTGGGAAGCAATAGGAGTATTGCATTGTAAACAAAATCCCATAGGACAGCATGTGATCTCTTTTTCAGGCTGAGCTAAACGGTGGTACTAGTTGGATTGAAAAATGGGTTGCCCTGTTTGTGCTGTGAAAATCCCAACAAATATCATATTCCCTTTGCTGACAGGGGCTTGACGGAGCCAAACAATGTTCGTGGCTCAAAGTTCAGCATTTGCATTCAAATAATTTTATCCACTATTCCTTACAGGGCATCCTGAGCACAATATGATAAGTAAAGCCAAGTTTACTTTGCGTAATCTCTGCTATTCCCAAACGTGAAGCAGATAAGGCGAGGAGAGAGAGAGAGAGAGAGAGAGAGAGAGAGAGAGAGAGAAATTTAGTGAGAGAAATTTGTTTACTTGCTGTAAAAAAGTCCACCACTGTTTTTCACTGATCATTGATTTCTTCTAATTGTATTGGGGCATTTAATGGAAAATATGGAACATGGTTCTCTTTATTTTGTAAAAACAAAATATGGATGAGAAACCAGAAGTGGAATTTGCCTTTTCGATATGTGGATGCATGTGAGAAATCCTGATATCAAATAGCTGCATTGAGAAAAATCGATGAAAATGGCCTGACATTGCTTGTGACATATTTATTTATTTATTTACTTTATTTACTTAGCTTAGGCTAAATTTGTTTTATTTATTTTTATTATTTTTTTTTTTATTATTTTTTATTTTATTTTTTACAAATAATATCACTTATTAATATTACATCAAATAAGCCATGTCTACTTATTTGACCATGGTAGGGTGTCACCAATGTTCCTTCACTGCAAAAAAAATATCTAAATTTTTGTCTTCTTCTACAGGATTTGTTTTTAAACATATCCTTAAAACAATGTCAATTCACTTGAGTAAATTGTAATATTTTGCATTGTTTTCAGAGAATATATCTTGAATTAAGTTTATATGTCTTACAGCACTGGCAAATTGTTTTCCTTTTTAATCATAAATTATTAAAAGGCTTAATCATAACAAAAGAAAAAGCAACTTGCCAATAGGGTAAATAAAGAAAAAACACCCAAGTCTAACAGTTAAATGCAGTTATGTTCTGAAGTAGATTTATCTTGCCTTAATGACCTTAAGATATATTTACTGGAAAGCAAAACAAAAAATACTGATTATTTTATACTCAATTAATACAGTTTGAAGTTCCACTATACTGAGCAATCCTCACTTTCATCTCTTTTTCCTTACGGACAGTGAGATAATGTACATTTTGGTATATGAAGTGAACAAGCTTATTGGACTCTAGAACTGTTCATTAAATCTGTATTATCAAATCAACACAAAACGAAAGAATTTGCACTCTGGAAAGGTCAATGAATCAGTGTACTGTACAGCAGGTTCATGCCCTTTCAGCAAGCATCATCATACCATCTAATTGATTCATATGTGCTGGAACATCCTCGATATATTTCCCTGCGTGTTAATGAAAACTAATGTGCTTTGTTGTTGCCAATTCAGGAGAGTATGTTGTTGAGGGAGTTTTTTTTTTCTCCTTTCTGTATACACACACTTCCAAGACTAAGTCGCTAATGAGAGCAGAGAATGGAGGTTACGAGGGACTAAAAATAAATGGCTCTATAGGAGTTTGCTCAGTGATTTTTCCCATTGATTAGTTGCATAGCTAATGCACGCTCATTCCTCAGCTCAGCACTAATTAGCATGCTCACCTCAGCATCAGACCAGTTGACCAGCAGCCGCTCCGCAGGCTTCCGCAACCACTGAGACTCTACTCTGAGTTCCACCAGCTCTGCTTAAATGGATAGTTCAGCCAAAAAGGAAAATGTTGTCAATTATGTTAGAAACCCATATGACTTACTTTCTCCCATGAAACATGAGATATTTTTCAGTATGCTCTCAGTCACCATTCAATTGTATTGCATCTTTTTTTTTTTCACATACAATGAAAATGAATGGTGACTGACCAATGGTGAACTTGCCAAGTTGGTGTCCAGCTGGTTTAGCTGTTAGTTCAGGTGGTTTCCTAGGCTGACCTGCTTATAAGTGCCTAAAACAACCATTTAAACAACAAAACCAGACCATCCATAGCAGACTGGGAGACCAGCTAAGACCAGCAAACAAGCTTAAGTTGTTTTCATCAGCAGGGAACCCTGTTATCTGTTATGTATCCTTACTGACAAAATGTTTTCATGTGTAAAAATGAAATCAGCACTCCACGAACAACTGCCCCAAAAGAAACAACGGCAATACTTCCTTTTGCATTCACTGCAATTGATTCAAGCCACTTGACATATGTAATACACTGCTATAGGATTGTATCACACATGGAATGACATGATGTAGTTAGCCGCTGGCAAGTGATTAATGGTGATAGCAGCCTGAAGGCCCTATAGTGCTGCGTGATGGCTTCATTTGACTCTCTTCATGCCTGTTCTCAGTGCCTGGCCAAAAAAAAAAATCCCTGACGCGATGCTATGGGAAGCGTTTGAGAAAGTGCATGGCAGTATCATAGTGGCACTTAGAGGGGGATTAGATTCTCGTCAATGCGCCTCTGAGGCTGTGCTAAAGTTACCCCTCACAGGCCCTGGCCATTGACTGCTACTCTAATGGCCTAGCCTGTATCCTCCTGATGGGCATTGACTTTAGGCCTGATCAATATGGGTTTCCATCCAAAATCTGAGCGGGATGCTCAAAAACCAATAAGCAGGCCAAATGGCAGGAGTAAACCCCGGAAGTGAATGAATTAGTTATCAAGCGGTGGTCAGGCTCACAGGTGTTTGTGTTATTCTCGTGAATGTAATGATGAAAAAAGCTTTTAATTTGGGCTTTTCCCACCTCCATGTTCTATCTTAAAGTGAGTAAAGTCACAAAAGTTAGATCTACATATGTGTCGAACTATGTTATCTGTCTATTTAATACAAGAAATAGTTACCAGTTCAAAATATTACAATTTAGGAATGTCACGTTACTGAAACTGGTATTGAAATCAGGTCCAAAACATCGCAATTTACTTGTACTTGTGCTCGTAAAAATGCTCAGATTCCAAAAACTGATACCATCTGACATACAAATGTCATTCTGTAAATATTGCGATCACAAATTAAAATCACGTTATGTCACATTTGATTATTAAACCGCAAAGGCTTCAATTGAAAGGGATAGTTCACCCAAAACATTCTCTCATCATTTACTCACCCTCATGCTATCCCAGATGTGTATGACTTTATTCTGCATAGTACAAACAAAGATTTTAAGAATCCAAAGTTCTGATCACCATTCACTTGCATTGTATGGATCTACAGAGCTGAGATATTCTTCAAAAAAATATTTTTGTGTTTTGCTGAAAAAAGAAATTCATAGACATCTGGAATGCCATGAGGGTAAGTAAATTATACATTTTTGGTCTCTTTAATGAGATTATATGTGTATGTAGTTTGCATGTGCTGTGCGCTTCAAATGTAAGCACTTGTGAGTGTGTTGAGGCGGTGTTGTGCCGATGGCAGCTGCTCCTTTTAGAGCTCCATGGCTGGGACACTTCCGCAAAATAAAAACTTCTGCAAATAAAATAAAAGCTCTATTTAAATGAAAAAGGTAAGACAGAAATATACCATTACTGTATAGTCATGTAATATTCACTAGAATGCAACTACCACTAATGATAATAATAATAAATCAATAGTAATTGTATTATATTTAAGCAGTATCTCACATATGTGATGCTCTGTTATGCAGCACTTTATTTGATATGTTGTTTTTTGGATTGTGCTATGAGGTTCTGTAAAAAGCCATTAATTAAAAAAAAACTATACAATATTACGTTAAAAATGTATTGTTCAATTTTAATTTCATAAAATTCTAGACACCATTTTGATGTTACCATTTAAATAAACTGTTTATATGGAAATCAGAAATAAACTGTATTTGTGAATTCGGTATCTGTGTCGGAAAGTACGGAAAAGGAAGTATTGGTTCTTGTACCCATTCTCAAAAAGAATGGTATCGGGACATCCCTATTAAAATGATATCTCCTATTTCAGCTTAAAATGCAATAAGTAAACAATTTGTTGGCTGATTTCACCTAAAAGTGGAACACTGTGGCTGCTATGTGGCGCTATGTGTATTTTCAGACACACAATTGCATTTGTTTCCCCACCATGTGTCTATTCTTTGCCACATTACCTCACCAGCTTAGCCCTAGCATCTCCCAGCATTGGTATCCGGATTCCATCCCCATTCACAGCAACAAGGGATCATATCTCAGCTCCACTCAGAAACACAATGATCTTTACCCTGGAGAATGTGCATTCTTTCAGTCAAACCTATCGATCGACTCTATTCCTGGAACCTCCAGTGAGCCTATATCAGACCCGGTTTGGTTCCTCTGCTGAACATTAACTCTGATGGCTCAGGATCGCCCTGTGGCTTCCTTAAAATGAGGGTCTCTCATTGTCCCCTCTTTAGAACGATGCTGAATTTTATCTCTGTGCTCCCTGATCAGTCTCTTTGTTATATATTAAGAATGGCCTTTTTTTGTAGAAGTTGGTGTTTCAGTATTATGGCATCCCTGGTGACATAAGTAGAAGAGCTATTGTGACTAATGCTCCAGAGGAAGGGGAGGAAAAAGCCAACAGTGTGTTTGGGTTTTGTGCTGAGAGTTCTGGTAACCCAACACTTACCATCAAACTGTAACAGGAGGCCGATGATCAGGGGACTTGTTGCAGTCTCGCAACCCAATTCCTATCCATATCCCACAGCTCCACCCCTTACACACATTAACACACTCCTTCTGTCATGCCAATCCTCTTCCTTCTGTATTTCTTTCCTTTTTATTTTTTATATGGAAATAGGTACCTGCCATTATTGGTGTATTTCTTTAAACGTGTCAGGAATTCTAGGCTTGGGGCTATAAGAGTGGCAGAGCTTCAATTGGCAGCAGTCAGGATAATATATTCTGAATAGAGATGCATAAATCAGTGAGAAAGGTTGATTAACCCCCCTAAGATTTTGCTGTTCTTCCTCCCCTAAAAAGAGGCCTTCAGAGGATTGTTGTCTATCAGTCCAGAAAATGGAGAGGAGAATACCTTCAATACCCAGGACTGGTTAGCAGATTGTCATTTTAAGGTTTGATGTTCCTGGGTCTAATTGTCTTTCATGTGAACAATGGCAGCAGCTCTCTGGTGAGACTCGGCAAGCGAGGCAGAGGGAGGGCAGCCTGTGCATAGTGATGTCCTGTTTTATTATTAGCTTGTGAAATTAGCAAGCTGGAAGTCGTTACAAGGATTTCTTCCTCAACACCTAGTCGCCCACCACCACCACCCCCTCCATTCTCTCTCTACTTGTTAACTGTAATGCAGGGTTGAATTTGTTTGTGGACTCATATACAATAGCAGTGGCAAAGTCTGCATTAATAGACTCTTACTCGAACCCCTACGCTTCTAGTACGAGTTCTAATAAGGCATCCGTTGTAGCAGTGGAATCTGTTTAAAAAGTGTGCTAATTGATTAATTATTGTGAGGGCAAGCATAGCCCTGCTTGATTAATGTACTGTATGAATGTGTGTCTGTGTAACATTGTGTATGCTTATTTTTTTATTTTTTATTTTTTATTTGTTTTGTGCTGATTTTAAAAAGGCCTCTTAACTGGGTCTGGGGATAGTGGCAAATGCTCAGCTGTAAACTACTTCATAGCAGCTGTGAATGCTGACAGCTGCTGAAGTCTCAATTGGTTTGGTTCCTTTTTCCAGTCCTGATCAGAGGAGGAAAGGGAAAACAATTTAAAACGAAGTGCAAGCGATATAGTCCTTGTCAATAATTGCAGCACTTAAAAATCTTATAGAGGGATTTCTTATTGTGACAATCTCATCTCAAATGTTTATTTAGTTTCACTTTTAAGCCTGTAGGCTGGAGCAGAAAAAAATTGTTTATTTACACCAAAGTGATCTATCTTGAATTAGTCATTTTGAAATTACCATAGACATAAATAATGGACACTTAAAACCCACCTAGGCCTTTGGTCAGGACAGAGCCTAGCTTAGCAATGAATTGCCAGTAGTCCTTTTGTAAATTGTTAAACTTATGAGACTGTTCACATTTATTTGGAAAAATTGTAATTTTGAAAGGTGTAGGGTATTACATATATCATTTAGAGATGTGGACACAATCAGTTAAAATGCACTCATTCTCACATCATAATATGTAGTGTATTACATATATAATTTAGAGAAATGGACGGGGTCAGTTAAAAAGGGTATTTTGCATGCATGCTAAATTTAGGAGGGAATTTAGGGTATCGAAATATGTGAGCAATGGACTAGATTAAATGTCTAGGTTCCCTGATGGAGGGAACGATACATTGCGTTGAAGAAGCGACACTTGGGATCTCTCTTGAGTGCAGAATATACCTCTGATCTATGAAAAAAGGCCAATGAGAAGTTGGTAGACAGAATTTGCATGTCCCGCCCCTGGACATACAGGTATAAAGGGGGGGAAATGCGTCTGTTTCATTCTGCCAACTTCTCATTGGCCTTTTTTCATAGATCAGAGGTATATTCGGCACTCAAGAGAGACCCCATGTGTCGCTTCTTCGACACAACGTCGAAGTGAGCGACAGACGGGGAACTGTTCTTATCGTACCTTATTAGGTAATGAAATGTGTAATGGAATTAGTCGCATTCGACAGCCATTATAAATTAGATGAATAACAAATAACTAGATTATTTGTCTTAGCAGATTCTGCACCATTTAAATCGTAATACAACATCTATTTATATCAGCTCACAATTTCTACTGTAAGGAATTAACTTTAACAAGTGAATTATGATTATTTCACTTATTGGATTGATATTATTCTCATGGCTTGTTGAAAATAATATTACATATATTTAGGTACAGCTTTGAAGCGAAATCTTTCAGAAACAGGGATGAGATTTTTATAAAGGTCTCCTGCACCAATCAGAAGTGACTTTCAGAGTCACTTGGTCAACTGGGCTGTCTTTTTTGACAGTTGAGTTATGGCCATTTGTTTCTGACTCTTAAGAATTTCCCGCTCAAAAAAAGTGCATATTTAATCATGATCTTGAGAATGGTTCAAAAGGCATGATATTCATTGTCATCAGAGTTTTCTTCAAACGACATACTAAACATGACATGTTTTTATGGATGTAATACGTGTAGGTAATTAAACATGAAAATCTCTGGTTACAAAATAATATTGTTTTTTTACCAAGTTAAACCTTATAGTTACATTCTTAGTAGAATGATACAAATCATACAGAATTAAAGATTATATTTATCAATTATAGTTAATTGCACATCGCTACACACATTTTAAAGAGTTCCATTAGTCCATAATCATTAATTTGTCAGGTACAAACGTTACCACAGTTCAAAGTAATTTTCAGCATTGCCTCCTCCTTGCCCATCTTAATCTTGTTGCATTGGTGCTGAAACCCAGGAAGGAGGAGGGATGCGCTGTCGTGAAGTCCTCACCACTGCCATCCACCCAAAGGAGCAGCCTCGGCCGCCATCTGCAGGCAGTCTGGAGTGGTAGAGCCGCTGCCAGGGGCAGATGGGCTCACCACCGGCCACCAGAACATGGAGGGTCATTCTATCCGCCAGGGGTCAGAGGACTCACTGCTGTAAACCTGGGGAGGAGCAGCTGTCGTCCGCCAGAGGGTGGAGGAGTGGTCGAGGATCAGGCGATGGCGTGTCTGGGAACCGGCGAGCAAATTTTTTCTCTCTCTCCTCTCTCTCTCTCTCTCTCACTATAGAGCGCCTTGCCCTTTCCCTCTCATCTTTTCCTCCCTTTGTCTCCCTCCCACGTCTCGAAAGAGGCGGGGATAGCCTGCCGGCAGGTGCGGCCAAAAGGAAGGATTCACATTTACATTCCCCAGCCTGAGGCAAAGGAGGGAGAAGTATGACGAGGAGGAGGGTGGTGGCCGGGCCGTGAGAGTGCGCGGCCGGTCCCCAATTGGGCTAATCAGCCAAGGAGAGATATAAAGCCGAGAAGGATGTGGCTGTTCGGGAGAGAGAGAGCCACACACAGCTGCCGTGTGTGTTTATGTTTGTGTAGTTTTACATTTTAATGAAACAGTATTTTGATGGTTCGTCTGGTACAGAACTTTTAAACGTACATTTTTGTATGTTTGGATAAAAGCTGAAACGTATAATATGGACATATTCACATCATATTTACAGCTTTTATAGATATTTTAGATCCTTAACCTGTTGATATGCAATTCCCCGCACGCGGTGGTGACGTCACTCTGCTTACGTTTAATATATAATTTACCATCTATAAATGTAATGAATGTTAACAAATTATACATCTTTTCAAAGGTCTAAGGGTTCAACATTGATATCCGATCTCTGTTTCACGATAACAGTGATCCAGAAACAGCAATTTAGTTATTTGTGCCAGGAGTACAAATGAAAACATGCAATATCAAAACGGGACTTCATACCTTTGTTATGAAAACGCGATCGCCAGATGAATCCAATTCGCCACACTTCAATTGTCCATGGCAAGCGTTCACTGAAAAACATCCAATAGCACTTTTTGTCCATAAAAGTGATAAATCTGAGAAATATTGATATATTCTCCACTGTTTACATGCGATCTCGTCTGAAAGAATTACCCTTCGTCATCGTTCTTCAACAAACTATACAATCTGAGCAGCATTCATGCTGTAAAACTGTATATTATCTTATATATTAGAGTCTCGTAAAAAAATAAGTCTGTCTCCAAAGTCATAATAGCCAAGCAGGCAGTCAGATTTTGTGTCGTCTTGAAAGGCGGAGCCTTAATTTTACTCTGTATGCTTCCAGTTATTTTACAGAGAAAAAAGCTTGCAGGAACCTAATTTGTTGTTAGATCATCTTAACATTTGTAACATTACTTCTTTAGACTAGTGGCTTTGAGAACATTGTATTTGTGGGTTGTCTTGGAACATTTATTGTTATTTTTTAGATTATAAAAACATGTTCAGCACAAAATATTTCCATTACTGTAAACTTCAGCTTCTCTAACTTTAAAAAAATAACAACATATATTAATTCTGAAACTTGAAAAATAAAGCCCAGATACTACAACTGTGTCCATACTCCAAAGGGTACAGTAAATACAACCATTTAAGTTCAGGTATGTCATTTTCATGGTTTTTGCTCAATAAGAGGGAGCGTATCAACAGGTTAAATCCTACCCCTTCCCCTAAACATAACCAAGTTCCTACAATATAAAAAACACAACTGGCTGGCAAATGTACAGTAAAAGTAATTTTGGTTACAATATACTATATATAGAGACATTGATCCCACACCTACCGTTAAACATAACTCTAACCTTTCTCTCTCTCTCTCTCTCTCATATATATATATATATATATATATATATATATATATATATATATATATATACAATGTAACAGGTAAACATTTAAAGGCAATACAAAAGTAGTTCAAACAACGATGTGCTGCATACTCAATAAATTCAATAAGGTTTCGTAGGGTGTCTCCGTTGTTCATAAGTAAATTAATTACATTTTAGATTATGTCAGTATTGTATATTTCAGTGTTGCATGCAAATGTAAGATAATGTACTTGTGCTAGAACCACAATTTACATAAGATTACTCATGAATACTCATGAGATCACGTTGAAAGATTTTAATTCCTCTCCATTAGATAAGAGGTTCAGGGTTATAAATTCTCCTCCATGCAGTGTCCAATCTTAACTTTTTAAATTGAGGAAATATACAAGCCAGAAGTATTTTTCACCAGCATAAAATTGTTTTGCATTATTTCCAAAAATAATTATTTCCAATATATATATTAGGGCTGTCAATCGATTACAATTTTTAATCGAATTAATTACATGGTGTTCCGATTAATTAATCGCATTTAATCGTAGATACAAAAATTTGCTGAGAAAGCCCCTCATATAAAAATAATTCAATATATAATGATGAAATAATGATACATAGTTATCTAAAAATATTTAAAAAAATGATATATATATATAAATAAATAAGAAAACAAATATTCAGATAATTAAAATGCATTACATTCTTGTGGCAGAAGAGTTAATCTTTCATAAAACAATACAAAAAGCGGCTTTGTAATACAATGTATTGTTTACTACCATATTATTGATCATAACTCAATCATTGGCATATAGTTCACAGCAATCCATTTCACAAGTGAATTTGTCAATCAGTTTGAGATTTATTATGAGGGCTTGTTTAAGGACCCGTCAATGAACACCTGCGTCAGACATGCTTGTGTAGCATCTCGGGTGCGTTGCATCATAAACTTAAAATGTTTAGGTCACTGTGTCAAGTTAAATATAGTTTATTACTTAAAACACATCTTGAGATTCCTCAGTTCGGATTTTCACTCCATCAAGTATTTTGAACGCAAGAACGTAACACATGTTTGTGTTATCTGCTGGATGGTTGTTTTCTTCACTGTATAAACTGCACGTTGCCATACAGCTGAAGTTTAATTTACTGCCCTCTGGAGTAAACATGTGGTACTACAAGCTTGCATTTCTTAGGAATCTTCCATATTATGGTCCGAGGGGCATTGCGATTTATATATATATATATATATATATATATATATATATATATATATATATATAGGTCCAAGTGTCAACAGTTATGACAAGGATCACATTTGGCTTCTTAGATTAATTTCTTGAAAGATGCATTATCTTTAGTAGACTGTTTGAATATATTTTATTTAATTTAATTAATTTATGTAAAATAACATTAATAATACAATGTAGTTGCAAGCAGTGATGACGGGCCCAAGCACAACTGGTCCATTTTCACCCTGTTACTTTCGGAAAACAATGCAAAGTGGACATATGCATTTGGCATTTGACATTATTCGTAACAATTTTGAAGCAATTTGACTAAATATAAGAGGGCTATTTTAAAGTCGGTTGTAAGAGCCACACTTCCTGCTGCCAGGTGGTGGCGCTATAACTGTGACCCAAAATAGTCAAATCCATGTGATTAGCCCCAAGACTAAACATACATCTCAATTTTGATCTAAATGACATATTGCACACAGAATATATGAGACACTTCCTGTTTCCTATTTTTCACCATTAGTTTAATGCCTTGCCATGGCAACACCGTTTGATGTATCAAAAATCTGTTCACAATTTAGCATCTTCAATGTCTTGGCATAATGTTGTTTAAATGTGGAGACAGCCTCATGAATTACCTAAGAGGATTATTTAAAAGTTCATAAACTGCAATATTCAAAAAATCAAAAATGGCCGACTTCCTGTTGGGCAGAACTAATGACTATAACTATGAAAGTTTTCTGGCTTGATGAGAACTATATATGTGCAGATTTTGGTGACTGTAGATGAAAATGGGGGTGCTACAGATGCCGTCTTACACATCCATTTTAAAGGGGGCGCTACAGAGCCCCCACTACACGACCATGCTTGATCTTTTTCAAAAGGGCTATTTCAAAGTCTGTTAAAAGTGACATACTTCCTGCTGCCAGTTGGTGGCATTATGTGACCCATAATAGCCACATAAATGTTATCAGCTCTCATTACCAAACATACAGCTTAATTGTTTAAAATTACACAATTCACACAGAAGATATAAGGCACTTCCTGTTTTTTTTACGTTAATTTATCGCGTCGCCATGGCAACACCATGATATATAAAAAATCAGTTCACAATTTAGCATTGTCAATGTCTTGGCATGATGTCGCCCACATTTGGTACTTGTAACATGAATCACCTAGGAGGAGTATTTCAAAATCCAGAGTGTGCATTTTTCAAACAATCCAAAATGGCTGACTTCTTGTTTGGTGGAGCTTATGACTATCAGTGCGAAAGTTGTCAAAAATGTTGCTTGATGAGGTCTATATATGTAACAGTTTGGTGACTGTAGTTGAAAATGGGGTTGATACAGAAACCCCCATTCATGCCTATATTCAAGGGGGCATTACAGATCCCCCACTGCTACTTTCAGTGCTTGGGCCCTAATAACCCTTAGAAGAACAATAGGGCATCAGTACTTTCAGTGCTTGGGCCCTAATAAAATAATTCAGGGTTGAGTTTTTTTAATTTGCTGTACATAAAGGTATGTCTTGATTACAACCATGCATTATTTTAGCAATTTACAGGCTGTGAAAGATCCCTTGTTATTCTGATGAAGGGGGAAGTGGGGGCCGGGTAAACTGTCCACGTTTCTTTATTTTTAACCCTTTTCAGTCTCACACAAAAAGGTTTGCTTTTCAGCATATCAAAAGCACACTCAAAACTCTGCTGCGTGCATCTCTCTCTCTCTCCTCCGGTGGTCTGGTCCGCCCTTTTATACTTCTCCAGCTCTCACTGTAACACAAAACAGCTGTTAGAGATAATATCCCACAGGTGTCAATCCGCTCTTCCTCTCCCGGCCTCGCTCTCCACAGACGTTGCTCTGTCACTGCCCCATCTCCACACAGGCCAACCTGTCTGCTTTGCCACTTGCCAAGTGTTAATCTTTACCTCTACCTCAATATAAGTGTGCATGATAATACAAGTTAAACGTATTGCGCTCAAAGGGAACGTACCATGTTTGAAATTAGTGGAAATATTTTGCCAGATGCCTTATAATGGAATTATCCAGAGACCACAGTCATTTGATTGCTTTGCGTCCAAAGCAATATGATATTTTCTGAACCATTTTTTGTTCTGAATATATAAATGCATAGAACATTGCAATATTACAGCAGATAAAGTTACAAAATAGGTTCCATTTAGTCTGTATAACACTGTATGCTTTTTAAATGTCCTCAGCTAGCACTCCATCCTTTTCTGCTTCTCATCATATCTACTGTCAGCCTAGTTCAAAGCCCAGCATCAGATATGGTCCTAACAAACGCTGTGCTCAAGGCAACAGGACCTCAAATATAAAACAGCTCTACTGGTCATGGGTAAGCCTGATCAAATCTGCCATCCTACCTAGACACACGTGCACACACACTCACTTTGTCACAGTAAGTGTGGCCCGAGGCTCTCCATTCTAATTGGCTCTCCACAACAATGTGGCAAAGAAACAGCTTTGTTATCGGCCCTTTGTGCGATAGAGGTCTGCCGATAATTAAAGCTAAATACCCTGGAAATTTGTTTTGACAATGTATAAATATTATTTAGCTCCTAATGCTTTATTGAAGTTAATATCCTATTAAAATAAATGCTACCAGTATTAGCACACTCTATAAAGGAAGTGCTTGCAGCCCAGATGTGGTGTCTCGCATATTAACCATTTCCTAATCAGTGTATTAATTTAAATATGTGTGGATAGGGCGAGGGATTTTCTACCTTTTGTACTATTCAAACAAGATTTTTTATAGTGTGTGAATGTTTGCATGCCCTTTAACACACTCTTGTTGCAGTCAGGTGACTGGGCTTTATCAGTTCAGCAGATTGGAGTGAGATTAGGGCAATAGAGGAATAATGCACACAGTGAAGAACAGGCTCTCCTGTGCCTCTTCTTTGGCTGCACAAATTGACTACATCTGAAGTGGCAATGACAATGTTTAGATAAGCTTTATTGGCTTTTTGGAAGAATATGACAAATTGACAATTTTATAATTATGCCCTGTTTGACAGCTATTGTCGCATTTGAATAAAATGTATTGGCAACAGTTGAGCAATCACAGTAATATCCTGAACAAGTAGTTGTATTATTAAGAAATTGGTATATGATTTTTTTTGTATTGTATTATCTTGCAGAGTGTATGCAAATACTTCCTATGAATATGCATTTTGTGCATATTACACAGCATTTTTTTTATTTTGTATGCCTCACCAGCTGACATCTTACAATTCATTGTGAATATAAAACAGCAAATGTTTGTGTACATGACGTGCACAACCAGGTTTTGTGAGGAATTTTTGCTGAGGACAGTACAGCACTCTGCCAAGATGATGCAAGGAAAATTTAAAGGTGAAGTGTGTTATTTCTTCAGTGTTAAAATGCTGTCATATCCCAGTTTAATATGCAGAGACAACTGTAACTACACCATTCAGTGGGTGATTTCCTTTATACTGTAAACTATGTGGCTCAGTTTTGCTATTATGGTTCAACCAATGGCATGAGTTTGGGGCAGGACTCTTATTTTGACTGACCATTGAAAGATGAGAAGACTGTTCAGGAAATCTGTTTGAAATCAGTCAAAATAAGTGCTCTTTCTTTGGCGATGCTAGTGTTGCAGAATTTATATACTTCACCATTAAATCAGGAAGGTTGAAATCAGTTTCTATTTTTTTTTTTAAAACACATGAGACCGATTTTTGAGTTAGAAGCCAGAGCACTTCCTAGTTTTGTGTGGTTATAATATGGAGCTGATGTTGTCACTGTCTGACAGTGTAACTACAGTTAAACATCAAAACCACAGCCAATCCATCCTCAGCAGAAACCTTCCTTTACGGCCCCTCCTGTTATAATTTCACTACCCAATTACAGTAATGTGGCGTGGAGGAACGGGTTAGATGCTTCCACCCTAAGGCTGAGCCTGGCATTCATAATCCTTTAGAAGCACTTAAGAAATTGATGTTAGCGCCTCTGCATCTGTTAGCTAGCCCGCGGCCAGCCTGATTGCATAGTCTCCTCCCTTTAATTGGATCATCAGAGTGTGATCAGAGTTTTAGATCTCAGATTATATAAGTCTGACTTTCTGTCCGCTAACCTGAGTGGTGCTCTGCACTCGTTACCTGTGCTGACCTCAATGTGCCTAAGTGGTTCTTCTCATCATGGTTTTAGATGGGGCTTTAGACACTGTATCAAAGCAATCCCAGGTGCTTTATTAATTTCTTATGTATATTTATATGTAGTATCCCCAGGGTGTTGATTTGAGTCTCTCACAGAGAGACGAGTGTAAATTGATCATTTGGGGAGCTGAAGACTTTTCAGATTGGGGGGCACTTTACCTAAAAGCTTTGATACAAACATTACATTGCTGATTAATAATATATATTTTTTTTTTATGGCTTTGTTATATCGTAGTATGTACAATTTGTTTGAGCCGTGGCCTAGTGGCTAGCACACATGCTTCAGATACATTGAATTGTGCCACTTGGAGTATCTCTGCTGAAAAGACCAGTTTTGACCAACATCAATTTCCATGCTGGTCTAGCTGGTAAAACCAGCATATCCACCATATTCATCCACCATAGTCATATGGTTGTTCACCAGCAAAACCTGCCTGTTAAAGTTGGTTGATCAGGAGTCTTTCATGTGGTTGCTGGTCTGAGCTAGTTTATATTAGTTTGGTTCTGGTCTATTTGGTAAAACCTGTTTTAAGTTTTTTTTCACCATCAAAACTTGGCTATTAAACTGATTGACTAGCTGGTAAAGCTGGTTGACCAAGGAAGTCATGCTGGTTAAAGGAATAAAGTAATTCATCTAGAGATGAAAATGTGTATGCCATGTAAGAACACAAACTGAGATTTTAGAATAATATCTCAGTATTGGTTAAGAACAGACCAAAATATAATACATTTTTCTTCTAAAAACCATTGTGTTCTGCAGAAGAAAGTCATACATATCTGGGATTGCATGAGAGTGAGTTAATTATGAGAGAATTTAGATGTTGGGGTGAACTATTCTTTTAAACTACAGTGCTCCCAAAGTCATGGAAAACCTGAAAATATCTGGTAATTTAAACATTTTGATTTCCAGGCTTGTATAACACTATATATATCTCTCTCTATATATCTATATATCTTAATTCTATAATCTTACAGCTCATGAAAATTGCTAAAGTGTAGAGATTTGTAAGGGAATCATGAATAATCTGCAGAACCTAAAACACAGCATATTACTGGTGACCACTATCAGTATACTGGTCTTTTCAGCAAGGATGCCTGAGATTCAGGTTCTAAGCCATCCTGTATCATGTCTTTATCCCATTCCCCTTTTCCTTCCTAGCAGTTTCCTGACCCTTTTCTACTGTCTGCCAACAAAATGAAAACAAAAATTAAACTAACTATACAAATAATTTAAGCTGCTCATATAATTGTACACACTATTATACACACTTGTCATGAACTCACAGATGGAGTGGCATATAAACAGTGATTGGTTCATTTACCCCAACTGACCAGGCACAGGCCTGGTGTTGGCTGCTGTGGTCGCTATTGTGATGTGTAGTCAGGTAGAGGTAGAAGTAGTTCATGATCCCATGCACCTTTTAAGAACATCAGCAAGTGTGAAAAGAAATGATTACTGTAAATGGCCTCATTGTGCCTCTACACTGGCTTAGTTGTGCCTGACTGAGCCGAGAGGAGAGAAGGAGGTGGGAGCGAAATAAAGGAGGGGAAAAAGAGACAGAGGGGCCCTGCAGCTGAATAGGAATGAGAGAGAATGATGACAATCATACACGCATCATGCAAACACTATAGTTTACTTTTTGCTAAGTACTTGGTTGTAGTTTTTTTAAACCCTGGCTTAAGGCTACTTTTAACCTAGTGTTAAGTAATGTTTAACATGGCCATTCAATTTTGAAAGAGGTAGCACTGCTTTTAAGCCTGGTTATGAAACCTTGCTCTAGTACCAAGTTAATTCCAAAATTAACATCTCCATGTGTTCTGTGGGAGAATGAAAATCATACAGGTTTGGAACAACACGACGGTGCATAAATGATGAGATGATTTTCATCATTTTGAACTATCCCTATTTGTGAAAAGTGTGAAAAGGTCATGTGAGTTGATGATTAACACCTGATGTTTTCAATCTGTACTTATGCACATGGACTTGCTGTTTCTGTTTGACTGACCTTGTTACAGCTCCTTTTCAAATTAAATTCCATTTCTTCTGTTAACCAAACATGAAGAGGTTCATTCTGCCGCGCACTAGCCAATGAAACCTGCTACAAAACAGCTGAACTCACAGAGTGCAGTCTGCGATTGCTTCTGTCATCATCAACCTGCATACAATATTTGTGTTTTGATAAATGATCCAATTCAATCAGAGCATCCAGTTTGCACTGTGTGTCTTTTTGTGATGAAATGTGTGTGTGTGTGTGTGTGTGTGTGTGTGTGTGTGTGTGTGTGTGTGTGTGTGTGTGTGTGTGTGTGTGTGTGTATTTGTGTTTATGAGGACATTGAGGGAGAAAATAGAGAGAGAAAGCATATTTACCTCCCTTTATTAAATCTCAGAATTGTCTCAAGAAATGTTGGAACCATAAATTCTGTTTGTGGTTCAATTTAGAATATCAAAACAAGCTGCTCCTCTCTGCCCAACACAATGTACTGTTTGAAGGAGAAGAAATACTTTTGCAATGTCATGGAGGTTAAACTAAGACATTGGTAGTGCTTGTCGGCATAATGCAAAAAAAAAAACCTATAATAATATACATTTTGGTTTTATTTAAAGAAATAGTTCACTTTAACATGTCAATTGTCAATTTAGTCCCTCATATCTTTCCAAACCCCATTTGCTTTTCTATTTTAAGCAGAACACAAAAAATATGTTTTAATGAACATTTATTTTTTTAATACAATGACAGTGGGTTCACAATAATGCTTTAAAAAGGACACAAAAAGTATTATAAATGTAGTCCAGCATCTTGTGCATCATGTTCCAAGTCTTCTTAATGTCTGTTGCATGTTCATCGGTGCTATGAGAGAAGCTTGTTAGCAGTGGCTCACATGTTCATGCAGGAACTTGCTACGTATTGCGCTAAAAACAACTAGAATGGGCTTAATATCTGGTTAACATCTCCTTTTGTGTTTTGTTTATGTTAAAAAAAGAAAGCCAAGAAAGTTTGGAATGACATAAGGGTGAGCAGACTTTTCATTTTTGTGTTGACTATTCCTTTGAATTGGACATTTGTTACACTTATCTAGCTTTTTATTTTAAATGCTTTCTTTAAAGTCCACCTATAATGTTTGTCAAGATGTCCTGCACCAAAACAGTTATACTTTAGCTTTTAATGAATATTTAAAGGTATTTAAATTACCGTCTCTCGGACCCTTTAAATTCCTCTGTCTGTTTTACTGCCACTGTACCTTTAAGAAGTTATATGCGAATCACTTCTGTTATGATTGGGTAGTTTCTTTGCATGTGAACTAGTTAACAAAGCCTTAACCAAATAGCTGAATACTAAACTGATGCATAAATATGAGTGCGACCAGACGTTGCCCATAATTGTAATGTCACGATTTCTGAATACCCCATTTTAGCTTAGTTTCCACACATGGCACAGGTGGACTGTTGAGGGAGCTTTGCATAATGATCATTGGAAAATGTCTACATAAATATATAAAAGAAATAAAGTAAGGAAATTCCTGTTTTACATGATATGTCACAGTCACACAAAGCTAACATTGAGCAAGCGTGTGGACAAGAAGACATTGGGGTAAGGGAAGTTACTAGTAGGACAGAAAGGCAACAAAATAGGCAAATGTCAGGGCCTCTGGCTCTTTGTTGAGCCTCCCCTTCATGCTCATAAATGTTCTCTCTGATTTATTGCAGGGTAAGCAGACCCTTCTTCAATTGAGACTCATCCATTCTGAGGTGGAGTTAACCCTTCTCCTCCTTTTGGGGCCGAAGTGGAGGGGTTACACAGTCTTTTCTGCCCCTTTCCCCTAATGGGGTCCCCTGATACAGGAAATGTCATCAGCACAGAAATAAAAGGGATATACCCTCCACTGTGGAGTAGAGGACTGGATGCCAACATGCACACTATTCTCTCTGCTTCACACACACACACACACACACACACACACACACACACACACACACACACACACACACACACACACACACACACACACACACACACACACACACACACAATAATATCTATATATTTTTCTCATTCTGAAGAAAATGTGAATGGTGCGTGCACATGCAAAACTCACCACCACAAAGATAGGATGTTGTCTATGGTTGCCAGGGCATTGCTATGTGGTTTCTTAGGTTTTTGGGTGGCTTCTAGGCAGTTGATTACTGGCCCAGAACCCCTAATAATTCCCTTTAACTTTATAAGATATTTTGGCAGTTAAAAACAGTTAATCATTTGGCTATGTAATACTCAACAATGTACCTGTCTACCTTATTTCGATTTCATAGACTACATTTTTGTGTTTTGCATGGCCTAAGCTGATGTTTTTCAAAAGTTGTTTATCAAGAAAGCTAGTAAGTTGAGTCTATGTACAATAACTATCATCGCCTGCATCAAACACGCAACAATGCCCACTCCCTCTTTATTCTTATTTGCCGAATTGACACCATTAATCAACACAGATCTCATTAGGGTGAAGTTGGGCAACTGGAGACCTGGAGCAGTCCTGTGCCCTCCCTCTCTCCTTAATGCCCTCCCATCTTTTTTTCACTACCTTTTCCTTCCCTTACTCCGTTTTTGTTCAAATTTGCCAGTGTTTTGTATTTCCTTTGGTCTCTTCAGTGCTTTTCTCAGTTTTGTCAGTGTGCCTCTCTATCCTTTCAAAAGCGACATTGCCTCAGTAATAGCTCAAGCTCCATCGACCTGACAGATCCTTCCTCCTGTTGTCATCTTCTCATCGTTAGTCCTAGTTTCTAGTTCCTCGACACTCCTCAAAGAACCCAAGGTATTGCAATTCCAAAAACAAATCCTTTGATACTGGAAAAAATGGAGAAGAAAACAAGTTTAATAGATAAATCCCTTTAATGCGGCCACAAAGTGGCCCCTCACTCATCCAATCACTCACTCAACCTCCTCTTTTCCTCCATCTTCTTTTGTTAGGAGGTGTTGTGCATGCTGATACACAAAAGGCAAGGCATCGTCTATGAGTGCTTTCCCCAGTTATGGATTGCTGCATTCTGGACTTGACAGGAACATAATTAGAACTCTTGATGAAATCTGCAAAATTATTCCGCCGTGGCTTCAGTGGTCCTGAAATGTATCCATATTTGTCACCACGCACTTGAAGGGCCTGTTAGCGCACAGCAGTAATGGCTCCGTTCATTTATCCTGTAATCTGAGGATGATAGAGGAATAGTTAGTCGGATAGATAGATGGATACCAGGAGTGGGGGGAGAGGGATGGTTACCTACTGACAATGAGAAAGTAGCAGTGGTGGGGGGGACATGTTGATTAGTTGCTGTCTTACTCATAGTGTGAGCATGGACATAGAAGAGAGCCAAATTACAAGACCAGTCCCAAGACTTAAAAAAAAATCATAAAAGGGTCAGTAAATGATGACAGCATATTTATTTTTGAGTAAGCTATCCCTTTAATTCCACATCCCCACAAAGTCTTGCTTTAGAGTCCTAACCGACGTTGCATAAAGAACCTCAGAACTGTATTGGTATCCTTTATTTCAGAGCTCTGAGTAGCTCTAAGATACCCTCTTTTGCTCCAAGTCTTTTTAAATGCAAAGCTGAGCACACTTCACCCTTCCTCGGAATTGTTTCCTATGACGACAACTTGTGTTTACTTTTCTCTCTTTACCTCATCTGAAGTCTTGTTTCAGGGCAACGTCACTTTATTGCTTGATTTTGATCTGCACAGTCTTTGCACATATCTGTAAAAGTAGAAGGAAGACCTCACCATGTCAGGGTTGAGCAACGGGGCAGAAAGAGAATGTGTATGTTTAATGTAGTTGTTGGAGGAAAGGAATGACAGAAGACTCATTTAAATGAGATATGCAGCCAAACCTTGTATGCATGGCTGAAGAGAGAGGGGGAAATGAGAGAGGGGAAGAGGAGACAGAAGAATTGAATATGGATTAGAGGGATGAATATTATATTATTTCGCCCCATTCTGCTGATCTCCCCATTGTTCCTCAGTGCTTGAGTTGAAATATATTGATGTGGCAGAGAGATCAGTTTCTGTGGCCCATGTATTCTGTGGGAGATGTGTGGGTGTGCCACTTGAGCCGTGGATTACGGGTACGGCACAATGTTCGCCTTCCAACCTCAGTCCCGGAGCCAATTTACACCCGGTTTTCCAGGTGCACGGATCTGGTTTAGTGTAATGAATGCCGATGAGCTAGTTTTCCAATGTTTGGCATTAGCCATTGTGTGTACTGTGCCTTAAATCCATGTTGCCGGTGCATCTGTGCAGAGAGATCTGCCTCGGTCTTTGGCTATGCTTGTAATCTCTGTGATGATTAGGGAGGTCTCTTACCCCCTATGGAAAATCCTAGAATGATCCCTGGGGCCCAGGATGCATATGCACATATTGCTGAAGCACACTGAGTTTCTCCCATGCAAAAATGGGGACAGCAAATTCTAATGTGGGTCATGGTAGTATAGAATACACAGGTTTACCCTACAGGAAGTGGTATCATGTTTGTCCTAATCTCATTTAAAGATGACCGTTCAGAGAGCTTTAGAGTACTGTGTGTAGCCAACTAGCATTTACAAGGGCGGATTTGTCTGCCTAAAGGTCAGAGAGCAAAAGGGCATAAGGTGAGAGCTTATTTACCACAAGTTTCTTGCAAGCTTCATTACAAAACATGCAACTGCACAATCCAGAAACCAGCAAAAAACCCTTTCTTAACATACTGATCACTTTAGCAGCTAATTTGCAAAGTGGTTAAATTGGTTTATTAGTTTTACCTTGTGTTTTTAGTAGATTTTTTAATCAGTAACCAACTTAGAACACAAAATTAGATGTTAGGCAAAATTAGACTTCTGCACAGGCCTTAAAAGGCCCGGACCTGACCAGTATCCAAGAGCGTATGACCAAACCCTCCTGGCCTGATCAGTATTGCCAGATGCTACGCACAAACCCAACTCGAAATCGTTCACTCTCTTTATAATTTTTCTCTAAAAATTATTGTTGTAATAGGCTGTATTTTATATAAGTATCATAGCAACATTTGTAACAGTATTGTAACAGTAAACATAAAATGTTTTAACAAGACATGACGGCATCTTAGCACATTAGAGCAGAAGGGAAAAACAATGGTTTACCCTTTATTAAGCACCAGGGTTGGGGAGTAAGGGAATACATGTAACGAGATTGTGTATTTAAAATACAAAATATAAGTAACTGTATTCCACTACAGTTACAATTTAAATCATTGGTATTTAGAATACAGTTAGATTCAAAACTCATTTTGATTACTGAAGAGATTAATTAGCATTTTATTGTCATTTGTTTTATTTAATATTTAGTCCTTTCAGATGGAAAACACTTATACAATTAACTGATGCAATCCAAAGTGTATTTGAACAGCGGTGAAACACTTTCTTATGACGTGAAATAGAAATAAACCTTGTGTAAATTGTCAGCTTTATGCAAAGCTAAAATGCTATTTCTAGCAATTTAACATGCACATGTTACCAAGAACAATCATATTTTTTATCAAAACATTTCACATTAGATCATAATTTCTATTTTCTAGTAAGACCTTTGATGTTAGGGTAGAAAACGTATTCTTGATAATAATTTCTGTATTGTTTTCCTGTAAAATATCTAAAAACCAGTAAAACAAGATCAGTTTGATTTATCTTGTTTTAGAAACAACACTGCATAATATAATTAGTTTTTTTAGAGAATGTATTTTTAACATGTGTATTTTGTATAACTGTACTGGGAGAGTTTTATAGTCAAAACTAGTGAACAAATCGACCAGTAACAAGTAATCCAAAGTATTTAGAATGTGTTACTGACCTTGAGTAATCTAATGGAATATGTTAAAAAATGACATTTTACAACATGTATTCTGTAATCTGTATTGGATTACATTTCAAAAGTAATCCTCCCAACCCTGTCAAGCAGTGAAACTTTGCTTGGTGCAAAACAATCTGGAACCATGTGTAACAATGTAACAGTCACACGATGTCCTTTGCAGCCTAAATTTCTTTACAAAATCGAATCTTTGTGACACCTATGCTTAAAGAAGTTAGATGCAGTGCAACAAATCAAACAGAACACAGGTGTCTCGATATGCGTTTTTGAAACTTACATTTCTTTTTAACTTGACACGATTTCTGAAAAAGAAAATTAATAAATACATTTTGCCCAACATCTCCTTTTGTGTTGAATGGAAGAAAGAAAGTCATGTGGAGTGAATAAATGATAACAGAATTTTAATGTGCCTTTAAAAAAATTTCCTTTTGAATATTAAATGTCAAATTAATGGAGAATGAAGATTATTTTCTAGTTGCTTACTAAGTAATCATATGGTCTATATTAAAACATTCAAATTCGGACGAAGACATGCAGAGTCCATATACAGTAGACAAAAATTATTCTAGTATCTAGTATTAGATGAAGCCACAATGTTGGCTTCATCAAAGATGTCTGGGACTATAAATGAGGCCTGACTGAATGCAAATCCTTTGTCGTGAGTGTGTGCGTTTGTGCGTGTTTCTGCAGATGTCTCCTCTACAACCTTTTAAAGCTCTCTAGTTGGCGAGTACATTGACTTAAGGACTCCATGTATTCTTCAAGGGCAGCGTCTTCATATATAAGGTGAGCGAAATGTGACCCTAATTGCTCTGAAGGAAAGAGCGATCACAGGGAGAGTAAGGTCAGACAGAAACAGTAAGACAGTGATAAAGTCCCACCTCTCTATCAAAACAGCACTCTCAAAAGGAGAACATCAGCTTACACAAGCTCCTGTCACTAAAGGGCAAAGATTTCTTATCAAAACCAATGTGTTACTATTGTTTGAGTAGCATATAGGTGACCACAAGGGAAGGTTTTATTTATTTATTTTTTGTGGCAGCTTGATCGTGTGCAGTGTGTCCAGTGGTGCAAATGCCAGTGATAGCTGAGTGGTCAGGCACAAGTAGCCATCTGGATATCATAAACTGCTGTCAGTGGGAAGGGATTTGAAATGTTTATAACCACTTTGAGGCCTTTGAGTCAAGCATTAGGAATGAACACTGTAATGATAGGGAAGATTTTTTGCATACATTTTATGAAAAAAATATGAGTGGTTGTTGATGCTGTGTGATGTGATGCTCAGGTGTTGTGGGATGTTGCCAGGATGTTGCTATGTATACTATGTATATATTCTAAGGCATTCTGAGTGATTTTTTTGTTTGCTTGTTTTTTTTTTACCATTGCTCAATGGTTGCCAGGGTAATCTGGCTGGTTGCTAGGGAGTTGCTAGGGAGTTGCCAGGGAGTTGCCAGGACATTGCTACATAGTGACTAAGGTGTTCTGAGTGGTTTTCAGCCCATTTCTCTGTGGTTGCAAGAATGTTCTGGGTGGTTGCTAGGGCATTGCTACATGGTAACGGAGGTGTTCTGAATGGTTTTTAGGCCATTGTTCTGTGGTTGCAAGGGTGTTCTGGATGGTTGCTAGGGCATTTCTAGATAGCTGCCAGAACATTGCTACATGGTAACAGAGGTGTTCTGAGGGGTTTTTAGGCCATTGTTCTGTGGTTGCAAGGGTGTTCCTAGTGGTTGCTTGGGTGATATTTGTGGCTGTTTGATGGTTGCTTACAGGTCCTATTTAGACGAATATACCCTAAATGATAATCTGGCCCCCCACATAAAGCCCAGGTTTTTTTTTCCCTCCAGTTGTATTCTTTAGTCAGGCAGCAGGCCTTGGTAAGTACTGCCAATAATTTGCATTATTGATATCATATAATGCATTTTTATTGCTGGCCAGAATTTTTATTTATTAAGAGTCACTCTTTTTTTCAACTTAATGTTTAAATTAAGGGTTCTGTTATAATTACTTTTTTTCTGTTTTTCCATTCTTAATTTTTCTCTGTGGTCTGTGATCCCCGCTTTCCTGGTCTTCTAGTTAGTCATTCTATGTCTTCATTTGTCTCTCTATCCCTGAAGCTCCCTGTATCCCCTGCCATTTATTAATTCTCTGTTGCCTTTTTTAGGATCCACAGAGTAAGAAAGATTTGAAGCTTGAGCAATTTGTCCTGACATAAGGAGATGTTTAGATGTGAGAGATGTGCAGCACTGAGAGGGAGTGACATGTGGACTGACTTGTTTTCGGGGACCTCTCTCTCCACAGCGCCCCTTTGTATTGTTCCCATGTCCTGCTTGACTGCCGGAGTCTAATCTTGAGGGGTAAAAGAGCAGAGACTCCCTTGGGTTTCTGTGCTCAGCACCTTGTTAGACTGCTCCTCCAAGTGCACTGATTCCTGCCTCTCCTGTCACCCTCCCCTCGCCATCTCCTCCATCTCTGTGTCTCTCTGTCTTTCCCTTTTTAAATCTCACTTCTGACGAGACATGTCGGCCTGTCGTTTGGAACTGCTGTATGACAGCACCACTGAATGAAGAGCTGTCACCAAATATGTTCTATAGAAGAGCACAGCATGTACAGTACACATTAAAAAGATAGTTCACTCAAAAATAAAAAACAAATTAATAATTTACGCACCCTAATTTTGTTCTAAACCCATATGACTGTCTTCTTTCTGTGGTTAGGGACTGGTGACCTCAGCCACCATCCACTTTCATTAATTTTTTTCATACAATGAGAGTTAATGATGGCTAAGACTGAACATTCTGCCTAACGTATAATTTTGTGATCCATGGATGAAAGTCATGCGGTTTCGAAAACATTAGGGTGAGTCCATTGACGCGCCGCATGTGCCGTCTACACTGGACGTGTCGTCGCAAACATTCTAAACTGTTTTATTTGTGCAGTTGCACCAGTTTGATTGACACAACATATGTTATCTTTATGAAGAACATATCTTAACCTAGTAAGACCACTCGACCACATGCGTGGATATACCATTTTTACTTCGCTATAGGCTATGCTTAATTCATTTTTTTTTAAAACCAACTGATCTCAGTTCAGGAGACTCTAGGATGTCATAAAAGCTGAGTTTGTCTTTTGGATATACTGCAACAAAACTAAATCTTGTAAGAAACCATCTTAAGTTTTCACATTAAAACCTGTTTGTTTCAAAAGCGTAGAGTCTCTAGTTTCATCTGATATGCCATTTTTAAAAAAATTCAGAATAAACAGAATTATTTATTCAGCTTTATAGAAAATCAGCTTTATTGTCTATAACGAACCAAAAACACAAATAATCAATACTCCAGGACACAAAATAAATTATTTGATGAATAGCTTGGTATGACTTAAAATTTCACCACTTAGTCCTGCTGTCCACATGGGTGGACATCAATTTTGAGGAAAACTATTTGCGGTAGAATTCTTTTTGCTTGTTTATTAGGGGCTACTAGTTACAAATAAAAAATGACATGGAAAATGCACACAGTAGTCACGAGGGAACAGCATGAAGCAATGGTAACAGTAACTAGATACCCATAGTTTACTCCACTATCTATGCAGTATATCTAAGCTTTGAGTTCTTTGAGACCTGAGACTATTAGTAGTGTTGAACCAAAAACTGAACTACCCCTCCTCATCCCTTTTCCTCCTACTACAATTAGCATATACATGAGGAGTCTCAATGGTGTCAAATGGAATTAATTAAAAGTGTAAAACGGCCATTAAGAGAATGTTGAGGATAAAGGCAGCAGGCGAATCCCCTCTCAAGGGTCATACGCACAAGAAACAGAGTTCTTCATATCCCACAGGACACACACACAATAATTTCGGAAAATGCCACCCTTCTTTTTTTTACATGCACCCCGTTGCCTTTAAGGTGATGGTGGGATCTGCACTATCGGAGAAATGCTTCACCTCTTTCTGTAGTGGCTGTAGTTTCTGTAGTATGTTAAATCTGGGGGCTAAAGCTTGGGAGAAGCCTGCTAGAATAAATTAATTGAAAGGATTAATGATGGAATTGCGGTGGCTAAAGATGAGAGGGAGACAGTTTATATGACTCTGAGAAAAGTGTCTCCCTTAAGCTGCTTGAGACTGGACTTGGAAAAAAACCCACTCATTATGATCAGAGGGGATGGACTGTTGTCCCTCAATTTCCCTTCCAAATCTCTAAAGTTCTAGAAATGTCCACCCTCGCTTTCCATAATATGGCAGCATGCAACTAATTAGAATATGGGTGGTAAGTGTGCCTCTTAAACGCATGCTAATTATCTCGTCTGCCGTCCATGACCAAAGTCAGGAGGTAATTGGCCTGCAGCAACGTGACAACTCCAATCATATCCCGAAATTAGTCGCCCTTTACAAGGCCAGGCCTACTGCACTCTCCCTTCGATGGGGAGAACAATCAATTTGATAAATGTCCATGTGGCCCATTGTTTTACATTAATTAGACTAATTGCAGAGTGTTAGTCTTTGTTGCACTGTATGGGTGGTCTTTTAAAATGCAATTTTTTCATACATATGGTGTCATTTTTCTTTCTCTCCCCCTCGCACTGCTGGAGTCTTACTGTAGCCCTGTGGTTGACAGTCAGTGTGGTTTTGAGCTCTTATGAAGGCAGGGTTCTGTGACTGTGCCTTTGATTGGATTTCACAATGTGGGCTATGTCCCATAAACCATGTCTATGCCTAGGACAAAAATATAGGCCATGTCTTGTTCATATAGCATTAGCCCAAAGGCACTCTCACCTAGCTTCATATTTATAACCTGGATTATCTTACCCACTGATCAGCACTAATGGCATATTTAGCCTGGGATGTGGGGATGCAGGTGATATAAGTCTAAAGATGCGAGGAGCCACAGAAAATCACGATTCCACTGAAGGACGGTCCATCTTATCATGAAAGCACTGTATATTCATGAATGTGCATCACAATTCTCTCAAACGTCTCCCCACCTTCAAATTATGCACATTTCCCTCACAAAAAAAGAAAAGAAAAAAGAGATTCAGGAAGTTTATGTTAGAAGAATTGTGAGTATTTTTGCTGTGCTGCAGGTTATGCCAGTAGCATATTGCAATTGAAGCAGTTTAGAATTCGCAATTATACTTTTGGACACATTATTGATTTTTCATCATGATTACATATTGTGTGAGAAGGGTTACCGGTTGTGACTGTTCTCAATACATTTGCTAATTTGCTAACGTTTAGCCTGAATAGCCTAATGTCTCCTCATGTCTCCACCCACGTAAAAATATATTTTTTAAATGATTTCCCAGAAACATAGACTTTGTGACACTTTCAACACATTGTTCTGTTTGTTTGAGTAAATGGCAGCCTAAATACATAAATAGCAGCCAATAGTGTGAGTTTGGGGTGGGGCTAACTATTGACCAATGGTAGATGGGGGGATTGTTTTAAAACAGTAATTCGTGCAATTTCGTTTGGTAAAGCTAGTGATGTAAAAACTAATATAGACGATTTTCCAATATAGGACTGAATGGTTCTAAACACTGTAAGTAACGGTTCCAGTAGTTTTTCCACTTGAGCACACTTTAGTATGGTATTATTACAAACTGTTCAGTAGTTTGCCCAGTTCTTAGCATGATTAGCTAACTTTGCTGGTGAAATGCCTTTAATGATACGGTGACTCACTATTGGCCAGTGCATTCTAATCCTGGTTTCACAGCATCAAAAACAACTAAAAAACATGCCGAGTCCAGATCGGTACAGAACAGCATGGTTCCACAACTAGAACTATTCAGCCGGTTGGTGGAAAACATCTTAAAATCTCTCTTTATGGTTCACTTTAGCTTAAAATATATTTAAACCAAAAATATGAGTAAAACTGGACATTTAATAAGAGAGAGTTAAATGAGGCCTAGTAAGAGTTTGATGCGACTCAGTGTTGTGTTCTGTTGGAAGAAGGGTTGATTGAGTTGGAAAAATGTGGTTCTTTTTGACGTAATTACTTAGCATCTCATATACTGTCACAATGAAAACCTGTCACAGTTTGTCCACAATGTAAACATGGACATATTAGCTGAGTTTCTGCATAACTTTAATAGAGCGGCACCCTGAGGAAAATGCATACTATCAAAGCAGAATGTAGCAAATTCACAATTATCTTTATAGCTTATACCAGCATTGGCTATACTTTCTGCAATTCAGAGAATTGTGCAATATAGCCATTATTGCCATACATACTTGTAGAAGGCAGGGCATGTACAAGTAACTATGTAATGCATTATTAAGACAGCATTGTTAAGACATAGGCTAAAATATGGGACTAATAATAAAGAATTTGCAGCAAATATTTTAAAAATTTATAATATTTGTTTTACTTTATCCCTTTTTTAAATGTGTTTAAAAACTTTAGGCTTCAGCTTTCTATGGTGTTGATAGGAAATATTCTTGATACCTATGTTTTTCCAGTGTTATGTATTTGTCTTTTCTTGAGAGGGGTTTGGGTTTATATGGTGAATAAGCATGCTATACGAGATGTAAAGAACTGAGGCACATTTGGAGCGGTGTGAAAACAGAGGAATCTCATACCTGCTGCCTCCTCTGAGGCCAATAGCTTCCCCAGAGATCTACTTAAGTCAGCGCATGAAAATGAACAAGGAAGTGCTTTATCTCTCCTCACACTACCGTGCTTAACACATCATGTTAGCAAAAAGAGGGAAATACGTGCTCACTCTGAACATTTAGGTATAAATTTACACTCAGGATCACAAGGAGGGTTTCTTAGCTGCCCTACATAGAATCAGGCAGCAGTGGCTTTATATTGTTTTCTCAGAAGAGACAAGGGAGGCATTGCCTCTCCAAAACATTTGGATTGACAAGATTATCGACCGTATAAAAATAAAATAAAACAAATATTCAAAATATGAAAAAAATTGTGAAAGTCATTTGTGTTAACATTATATAGAAACAAAAAAAAAAAAAAAAAAATAAGAAATAAAAAGAATTTATAGACTTTGTCTCTTCAATGTCAAACATCATACAGTATGTATTATTTTATATCTGTCTATCTGTGTGTGTCTCTCATTTTGACATGATGGGCATCTTGGCATTAAAGATCATCTGGGAAATTAATTAACTGAAGGGATTTTTATACACTTTTCACACTATAATGTTTAACCTGAATTTTAAAGCGTTTTACTCTCAGATGATGTTCTCAATGTGCCTAAAACATGACATCTATTATTTGGTTGTTTCTGTAGCTGCTTATTGTTGGCTGATGCATTACTCCTCTGAAAGCCAAGTTGTGGCTGCCCATATCTCTGAGGGGAAATCTAGCTGAGTGGCTTTGTCTGAAATGGAGACAAAGCAGGAGGCACCAGGCTCTCTTAGTGAACCAAATGCTTCTCCTGGCAACAGCAGATATACCCGTCTCCAGTCCTGTGCCTGGAGATGAAAGTGTCATTGGGCCCTGTGCCTATATATGCATAGACTTTCACCAAGAACTAAAAACATTCAGGCTAAATCAGAAATAAAATCATACAACTGTTTTTTTGAGTTTGTATCCATTTGATGTACATGTCATGGATAAATGCTGGATTTGCTCATTAAAATTGATGTTCATAATGATAATTGAATCTCAATGTGTGGTACGATGTATAGCAAATTTGAGTCTCAAATTTGAGTCTCAGTAAGACTAGCAAATTAGTTTGGTGTTACAGTGACATGAGGAAGTCGGCATGTTGTTTCCGAGAGTTACAGTACCCTAAGATTGGCCACATTATGCAGACTTACCGACAAATGTTTACTTTTCCCTGTGGTGCATCCAGAATCATGTCACAGCAGCAGCGTGGAAGATCCTGGTTCAAATCCTGCATTGAAACCAGTGTGGTGGAATTATCTGCCCCTCCGACTCGTAATCATCACCCCACCTCTTAGGGCCGCCCTTCAGCCAGGCTCACAATGGGAGTTGGGCAGGAGAGTGAGAAGAGGTGCATAATTAATAAGCCTCATTCTGACAGAAGTGTATGAATCACACCTGTTGTGAATAATGCTTCATCACCGCTGTATTTAAAATGCAGAGTGCACCATTTCTCAGGGAGCCAGCTTCAAATAACCATGTGTGTACACACTGGCATCCTCGCACGCCCAGGACCAGAGCTGGGAGGGTTCGAACGAGTTGATGCGCCACTGGTACCGCTCCTCGGACCCCCTGGGCTGATTAGATGGGTCGTCGGGGGAGAACTGCACACGTCGCGGCCGACGGGTTAGAGGCCGGGCTGCCTTCCCCTTCACCTGCCGCAGGCCTGGGAAGACAGGCCGCCATCTCCTCGCACCATGGACCCTGGAGGGGAGTGTGTGTGGCCGACAGATCCAGCTCAAGTCTGGGCCATTACATGGCCACTACCCCGCCCTTCACAGAGCCCCGTCTCACCATGAGGATGCCAGATTCCCCCTTTGTTATGAACACTATTCCCCTCCACACCCACTGTGTCTGCCTCTTGCTCACCCTGCCACACCAGGAAGTAATTGTGTTTGGATAATCGTTGATCAGCGTGATTGGGAGTTTGCATTTTTCCCACATTACATTTTTACTCCACTCATAGTTAGATTTATCATTGGGGGATACAGTTCTTAACATATCCATTCCTTGTCACTGTATCACTGCCTGTACAGCTGAAACAATCTTGCTTCACAACTCACATTCGGCCCCCCTCCAATTACATTGCACCCAGAAAATGAAGCTCACACTTGAGCTTATTTCCAACAGCAGTTACCACTTTGGCCACTGGGGGAATAGTTTCACATTTCGGGAACCAAGGAACAATTTTAGCTAAAGAAAGTCAGCCTACTTTTTTCAATTTCACTGTGAGATCATTCTGGTTATAGGTGCAGTGTGTGATTTATTTTTGTCACAAGTGGCACCAAATGGAATTGCAATATTAATGATTGTCTCCCAAGCAGTTTCTCAAACACACCCACAACCCTTTCCATCCTGTCCTCCTCTTCCATTGTTCGGATAAGCAAGCTCTCCCTCCTCAAATTTGTGCCATTGGTTGAGCCAGAAGTTGGCATGTCGGACTGTTCCAACGAGCAATTTCTAAAAACTGCAGCAGAGCCTTTTAGAAGCTCAATTATAAATGTATTTTTCTAAGTTGTCCTTGCACATTAAACTTGAATAGGAGAAAGTATTTTAACATTAAAAAAATTACATCGTTTGTCTTGAAGCTGATAGCTGTTATTATGGACAAGCAAGTTTAGAAAAACTTCTTCCTGTATGATTAGAAATCTATAGTTGGTCCTCTTAGGTGTTCATGTTGTCTCTATCTTTGTCTTTCTAACCCTTGAAAAAGAGCTGAAAGGTGCAGGTTTGGTAACCGGATACACACTGGACATTAGTTAACAAGGTTAAAACTGATCTCCATCTTTTTACGGGCCAGGTATTATTGTGTTTTAACAGGTTGTGTTCAACATATATATAGGTTTTATGTAAATATTTAATGCCCACTTGAGGAGTAGCTTGACTTTCCTACACGAATCAACTTTGCATTGATGGATTATTTCATCCCAAATTTTATATACTAACTAATCAAACATCATCAGTCCCTTAAATGGATCTTTCCAACATTAAATCAAAATTGTTGTGCACAATTGATCTGTATTCTAAAGAATTTTTTTTTTCATAATCTTTCCCCAGTGTTATAACTTTATCCTGTTATACGTCTGAAACAACTTTCTATTTCTGCTGATATAATCAAGGCTTCACAGACAGGAAAAACATACCAACCAGCAACATCACAGCTCATTTAGCATGATCCAATCTAATATCAACAGATAAAATCATGGCCCACCATACACTATTTCCTGTTCAATTTTATGGCGACTATGGCATACAAGTAAATATGTTGGATTATAGTAGTTAAATAAGTTTGAATGCCATTTCATAATGTCTGTAAGAACAGGAAAGACTGAAACCAGTCGTTTAGGGATTAGTTAGTTCTGTTTGGCGCAACATCACCCTTGCACATCCTCAACACATCCTCAACATCACCTCAGCACATCCTCAACTAAACTGCTGGTGATTTTCAAGGCTGCTTTGCATATCCCATTAATATTTTATTGCAATTATTCATATCAGTGTGCAGGGTTGACCTGAGCACCAGTATGTCAGCCTGCATTGCTTGTAGTACAAAATTTGGTTTACATGGAACAATTAACACTGAACCCCAAAGGCCTTTGAAAGTCCAGTTTTTGAAGCCCAAGCCATCCACAAACACCTTCCATAACAAAAATACTCTTTAATACATAGCAGTTATGACAATACAGTATGGTTGTTGTTTGTGTTTTTCTCAGTGGTACACAACTTAGGCTTCATATCAGCATGAGCTTTTTGTGTGATGTCTGTACTCCCATGTCTCACGGTGGAATTGTCTGAGAATACAGATGTGCCTATCTTTTGTACAAGCTCTGATTACAATAGTGTATTTATGGCATATGAGCACACAGCCTTTTAATTGAAATCATTCATCAACAGCTTCTGTGACTGGCCTTGATTAAGCAGTCCCATGTGTTCCTTTAGTGTAGCTGTGAAGTTTCTTATACATCCTCTTTTATTTAAATTTTGTGTTTTAAAAGTAATTTAGGGCATGTAAAAATCCTAGGTAGACAGATTTGTGATATCCATTACCCACATTTGATTATTTCTATTTATAAAAGCTTGAAAGTTTCTATTGTACGTACAGTACACTGTTTTCATATTAAAAGATCAATTTATTTTATTACGTCAGTTTAGAAATGAGTGACTTTCAGGTCCTCAACTATGAGGTTCGCAGTTTGTGGTTAGCCGTTCAGTTTATTTGAACTGTTTCGGATTGTTAACTCTGAAATGCTTCATAAACTTCTCTGAAAAAAACATAAATAACAGTAGAGTGCTTCTTTTCCCAGAAGCCATGAACGACATGGGACGATATTTCTGAAATTATGAGCTGTTTATGCATATTTATTTCCATTGACATTTTAATTATTTGGGGCTCCGTTGGAGAGATCACATAAAAAGTCTTATAATGCCCAGCCCTAATTAGTATCACCTCCAAATTAAAACGGAGGACTTTGGGAATGCTGTCATTTTCAGAAGGCCATATTGGAATTATGTTTCAATCAGCAGCCGTGAAATAATTACTTGTACACTTCTAACTGCCCACATTTACCAAACAGCCTGCAATTTACAGCCATCATGTCCAGCAAAAGCAATCAATGGTGTGGCTATAAATTCTGCTGCAGTCAAACAGACGGATATTGTTTGTGTATGATTGTGAAACATTAGAGCAGCGCTGAAGCTCTGCCTCGCTATTGTGATATAGCTGCTTGATAAATGTTTTTGCTGCTCTTTGCCTCTTTTAAACTGGTTACTTCTAATCAGACTTTCAGATCAGTCTTATTTTGTGTGTGTGTGTGTGTGTGTGTAGCAAGAGTTAAATGAACAGGAGTGAACAGTGACAATTAGTTTTGTGTTCAAACAATTTTTTGTTTTGGCATTTTTTTCAAGCATGAAAATTCAGTGAACTGAACAGCAATAACAAGCAAACAAACAATTACATTATTAACCAATAATGGGTAAAGAGCAGTATAAGAATGGTACTAAGTATCATCATAAACAAAAGTCTTGTTTATGAAACCACCCACACATGGCAGAAAGTTGTGTAAACGTGTGGATGTGTTATAGTATCACCTCTTCATTTATGTGTGTGTTCTGCATTGTGGATGTGTTATAGTATCACCCCTTCATTTATGTGTATGTTCTGCATTGTGGATGTGTTATAGTATCACCCCTTCATTTATGTGTGTATGTTCTGCATTATGGATGTGTTATAGTATCACCCCTTCATTTATGTGTATGTTCTGCATTGTGGATGTGTTATAGTATCACCCTGTAAAACAGTTAAAGGATGGGCAAGGAGGAGGCGAGAACTGGCTTGTCAACATAAATTATATTTTAATGAGAAACTTAAACCAAAAGCACAAACATAAACACACATGACGGACATGCCCGTAGTTCTCTCTCTCTCGAACCATCGTCACCGGCCGCCTTTATCCCTCTCGCGCCTCATCAGGCCGACTGGGGACCGGGCGCGCGATATTCCGGCCCCGCCCCCCTCCGCTCCACACACCCCTTCATTTATGTGTGTATGTTCTGCATTGTGGATGTGTTATAGTATCACCCTTTCATTTATTTGTGTGTTCTGCATTGTGGCTGTGTTATAGAATCACACCTCCATTTATGTGAGAATGTGTGTTCTGCATTGTGGATTTGTTATAGTATCGCCCCTTCATTTATGTGTGTGTGTTCTGAATTGTTGCCGATTTATTGATTTTATTTGACAAAAAAAAAAACAACATATGCTCGGTTTTATCTTCTCCCGCATTCATTTCCTATGTGGGGTCAAATTTGACACCGAACAGCAAGAGTGTGAGTATTTTTGTCACACCACCAGATTCTGGACCAATTTGTGTGTGTGTGTGTGTGTGTGTGGATAGCAAATGTAGGAAAAGTCATGAAATTTCATGCCACTGAGTTGAAGGAAACCATGTTTTTTAAAGCAGCAAATTTCAAAAGGTGTCAAAATTGACCCCAGAAGTTGGCTACATAAGGGTTAAAAAAAAAAGAACCTTTACAACCAAGTAAAAGACTACCAACTCTTTGAACACAGGTGGAACAAAGTGCATAGGACTTTGAGATATGTGCATGCAAGCACACACACTCGAAACAGAACAAAACGCATGCAAAACAGATTACACTTGTTTTTTGTTTTTTAAGTTGTCCTTGAAAACTATGCACACTTTCTTTTTTTCTCTTGAATGTAGATTTTCTTTTCCCCTTTTTGTTTCTCTCAATCTTTGTTATTAGTGGAATTATTCACCGGCGGAGGTGCGCGCTGGCTGAATAAATTTAGCGGAGATCTTGTGCAGATGCTCCTTGCTGGCATACATTTGTGTTCAGTTAACAAAGAGCTAGAGATGGTTAATCCCGCCGGAATACCGCACTCATGTTCTGTTTGAAACCAACATAATTAAAGTCACCCTCTGAAGTAACCTATTTATATAAGAAAGCTCTCTTACAACTGTCGACTCCTATGAATAACCCGTAGGAGGGCCGGCAGTATAATTACTTCACATTTCTAATTTAGGTAAGGGAAAATGTTTGTTCTGTTTTGTTAACCATAATAACACTAAAACACACGTTTTGTGACAATACAGGTACCCTACTGCAAGCCTGACTCCGTTTGACATTCACTCATCCAGAATGTTGGTGGAAATAGCCGTAAATTTCACAGGTTTATTGCCAGGAACAATTGACATGCTGCAATTGGCACTGAATTTTATTGGCTGAAACTTCCTCATTTTTGTTTGATTTCAAATGGATCATATAGGTTGCCCCAATGCTGTGGGGCTCTGATCCATCTTGAAGTTCTTGTCTAAGGAGAAAAATGTACAGAACGTCAAGGAAAAATTGTATTCCACTATAAGTCACTGGCGAAAAACTGTTTGTGCGAAGAGGAGTTGAGCTGTGGCAGTAAACCAGCAAACAGATTGACTTTAGTTGTTTACAGTGGCCCCTGGAACAAGGCAGTGCTCCTGGTGTATTGTGGGTAGGTTTGTAAACATGCTTGTGTTTGTGTGAGTGTGTGTATGGCTGTGTGAGTTTATCATAAAGCACAGCAGCTCTCCAGGTGCATATTAGTGATAAAGGAAGGTGAGGGTCTTTGTTTTTCTTTAACGAGCTGTCACACTCCATATCCCGCACCAAAGGGGTGATGGGTGGACCCTCTTAGACACACACACACACACACACACACACACACACACACACACACACACACACACACACACACACACACACACACAACATACACACAACACAATCCAGAGAGGCCAGGCTTGTGTGTATTGTGAAAAGAAGAGGGCTCTTCAGCTACTATTTTGAACTCTTGGACAGAAATTTGTTCAACGCATTGTAAGCATCGCAATCTTTTTGTGCATTCTTAAAGGTTTTTGTGCTTCAGTTCTCCATTCTCAAGGGGGTGGTAGAATTATCCTCTGCCATTAAAACAAATGTGCTTTTTGTTAGGTATCTAGTTAGGTCCCAGCAGACATTTTCATTTACATTTACTAACTTGCTCTGCGACATTATCGGCTGCTTGACATGACAGTAGTTGTCCTGAAAGAGAAAACTGGCTATAGAAATAGATAGTTTACACTAATGTACACTAATGTACACTATAGCCTTTGAAGCAATGCTAAGAATGCAACATATACATGTGTTGGATAATGAATTGTGTTCTGACACATTTTGGAATGTAACTACTGTATGTTTACGTTCACATACTTGTGTTGAATATGTTTTGGTTCTTTATAGTGCTTTAAAGAATTAATATTCAGAATGCAACTAGACATAAAATTTGAGCTTGTGTGCGTAGAATCACTTGATTAGGTTTCAGACCTAACCAGTGGAGCAAATCATAAGGGAATCTGCTCTTAAAATCTATGTACATAATATAATATAATATAATATAATGTTTAATGTAATACTTTTTATTGTGACATCTATCTAGGCCTCTCAGATGAAATCATAAACATCTCGGATTCCATCGTACAATATTTTTCTTTCCATGCTATTGTAGTGCAAGAGGCTCAATAATATTTTCTCCAAGGACTGAAGAGAGAGAAAGAGATGTGTGGCTCTTCACATTAATAGTCTTTTTAGACAATAAATGATTTCTTTTATCTGTGTTATTTAGAGAGGCTGGGGGATCTCCTTTATTAAAATGAGCAACGCTTTGAAGAAAAAAAAAACTTAACAAATACAGTCCCACGCAATCCCTCATGCGGTTCTTTCTTACCCTTTGTCTAGCCTCAATCATCTCTCTGTTTTCAAGATTTGTGCTGCCTTGCTCTCCGGGTGTTTGATTTATTTATATTTCTTTCTGTGTTTTTGACAAAGTGCGTGCATACGCCATAGAATCCCACCAAAAGACCTGGTGGATCAGTTTGTGGTCTCACCGCTCAAGAGCAAGGACACACACCTACACACACACATACACACGCTAACCCAAATTCTTTTGTCAGAGTGTTTAGTGCAGGATGATGTTAAAACAGGGCCCTGGTATGGTAATACGGAGTGAGACTAGGAAGAGAGAGTGTGGGCTCCCGCAGGGGGTTATGGACCATCATTATGAATTTTCTCCCATGCAGCCTGGTTCCGGTGAAGCAATATAAAGATGTGGCTAAGTCTGGATTTAATCTGCACACTAGCTGTCTCTGAGAAGTCAATTACTACTTGCATACAGGAGGGACTTTTGTGAGAGCGAGAGCGAGAGCGAGAGAGAGAGTGTGAGTGAATGTTTCCATCATTTTCAAAATCTTAAGTGATTTTGCTTGGAAATATTAATTGTGATAATTATATTTCATGTTTAACAGAAAATGTTACTTTACTATGTTTGTTTGATTATCCCGACACCAGTGGCATGAGTTTGGGGTGGGGCTACATGTTTACCAAACAACGGCAGATAGTGGGATTGTTTGGGAAACCTGTAAATAAAATAAAATACAAAAACAATTTTTTAATTCTGTCTGGTGATGCTAGTGGCTCAGAAATTACACACAACAGTTTTAAACTATATATGTTGTTTCACAACGAAGCACAATTATTGAAACAACACAGGTGTTTCGAGATGCATTTGTAAAGATCAAAGTTATATTTAAGTGCACATTGTGTCACCGATCCTGCGCAAAATGCTGAAAGAAAAAACAATGAGATTCAGTGCAACAGTCAAAAATGTCCATTCAGTTTTTGTAAACAGTATATAGAAAAACAATGCAGACTCACACAAAATCATGTTTGAACAGCCCCTAACTCATCTTATACCTGAAAAACTGATCAAAACCTGTCCGGATAACCTGGCGGTTTATCATAACTTATCAAGTTCGGGTTGAACCTCTATTGCACTTCTATAGAACAACCAAATAGTGATTTTGGTAATGGCATAGCGGCGTGTCGAACGGTTCATCAAATGTTGACTATATGCACATCTCTATTTTAAACTCTGTGATAAGAAATTTGTTTTAAATCATACAATATCCAAAGCATAGGGTACAATGGGGCTAAAGACACCCTTTAAAGATATTTTGCTTTTTTTCTGGTCATTAAATGCATCAATTTCAAAAACAATAATGGAAGGTTGTTTTGATTAAAATTCAGTATTAAAAAAAGGTGTTGAGGGAGTCTTTTACCCCACTCTTGGGGTAAAAGACCCCTAAGGGGGTTTAAAATTTGTCAACTAATGCAAAATAAATTAGGCAGCAAGATGCTTTTCTGAGTAACAAATTAAGAAGCTTACTCAAAATAACTACTTCAGAAATGTCAACCATTTCCTGTTTATTTCAAACAATCTATTATGAATGAGTCAATGTGAGCCCACTTTAAAAAAAAAATAATATCAAATCTATTCCCCCTACTTAAGAAAAACAATGGGTTTAATAGGGGCCTTTAGCCCCTGTAACAGGGGGGCTTTTTACCCCAAATACTATCCTTACACTTACAGGACATTTATTGAAATATATTTGATTTAATGACCTTAAACAAAACAGAAAATGATAAATAAGAATTTTGTCTCGAAATAATTTGTTAATTTCAGGGATTTTCATTAGCCACATAAATTTGCAACATTTAAAAAAATTATAAAAATTTGATCAAATTGCCTCAAAATCAACCTTTACACATCACATGCAAAGATCTCATGGATCAGGACAATTTCCCAGTGTATACTGACAAACAGGTGTTTAGGAATGTCCTGTGGTAGTTTTTTTTTGCGAGTTAGTGTTTTGGGAGGAAACAAAATCAATGGAGGCTTTTACCCCCTTTAGCGACGTTGTGGCATATCCTCGAAATATACAATAATCAAAGCATTCTGTCTGGTAAAACATATATTGCTGTTTTCTCATTAATAATTATATCAGAAAGACTGGAGATTATTAGAATAATACGAACAAAATATACTTTATACATTTCAGTGCTCAGATGCTGCTTGAGCCGTCAGATCCTGCCGGAAGTGAGGACGGCAGGGGAGCAGAGCCTACCCAGGCCAGGACAGGGCCTAAACTGGTCGGCGGTGGGTTGGGATGGGGGGTGAAACACGGAAGTATGCAAACAATGAAAGGCAGCTGGCAGGCTTATAAAGCAGAGGCTGTGAAAATAGTGAAGCTCATCTGAATCAGCAGGGACTCAGGGAGGAGTCATCTACTTTGGTATTGAGAGAAGAGAGATACTGTTTATGTTTGATATCTGAAAGAAATAGTCTAAAGGAAAAGTTCACCCAAAAATGTCAATTCTGTCATTATTCACTCAACCTCATGCTGTGTCAATCATGGATGAGCTTCTGTCTTATGTGTAACACAAGAATAGATGTTTTAATGAATATTCCAGTCTGTCTTTTCAATATAATGGCAGTTGAAAAGGACAGACTTTAAAGCTTAAAAAGGGCACAAAAGTATTATGAAAGAAGTCCATGTTACTCCTGCATCATATGCCAAGTCTTCTGAAGACTTAAAATTGGCTCTGGTGTGAAACAGCCTTACATTTTTTCAGTGAAAACTGCCTGTTGCACATTCATGAGCGCAATGAGATAAACGTATTCTCACTGGCTAGCGAGATTGTGCGAGAACTTGCATTGCTTAGCACTAAAAATCAAAGCAAATTCTCTTTATTAATGTATCTGTTGGTTATTAAATTGTCATATTTTATGTTTTTTCATTATAAAGTTTTCTTGCTTTAAAACCCTTGCTGATTAGCTGGTCAGTGTATTATTTTCTAGTCTGAGAGAATAAATGTTACTATAACAAAATCTTTGCAAACTGACATTATATGCCACGCTTTTTGTTTCATCACAGTTTCCTGGTGAATTGAACTCTAGAGGTGCTACAAAAACATATTTTGCACTATTACTCACCCCTTACTATGTTATGATATCGAACAATTTTACTGTAATGCATCATTTGAAAAATGACACATTTTAATTTATTACAGACCCACCTACATTAACACACTTATTCCAACATAATTAGTTTACGTGGTAGCTCATCTGATACAGTGTTTGACTTTAAATCGGAAAGACCCAGTTTATGCCCAGTCAAGGGTGCAAGCTGACATGTGAGATGAAAGTGTTATAGAAGTGACACTAAATTACATGGTTGCTTCAGAAAATGTGCTTTTCATGTTGCATTTCCTTTTACAAAACTATCGGTTAGGTTTAGGTGTTGGTTTAGGGTAAGAATGTCTGCTCTCATTTATTTTTAGTACATTATTGGTTAGGTTTAGATTCAAGTTTTAGGTAAGGGAGGTACGTTTTACTCATTAAAACCTCCATCTAATATTAACCTTAAAAATCTGATTACAACACAATTCCACTCGCTTTTGGTGCCCCTTTATGGTGAAACTACAGCAAAACATGTAACGAAGCACATCATTTTGTTTTGCAAATATGTTGCTACAGTCATGAAACGTCAATTAGATCAGGTTGTAAAATCTCCTTTGGAGTGAGATGTCATAATTTTGGTTAAGACAGAGACAATGAATGATATTTCTTTTTTAATCAAAATCATATTTGTCAGCACATCTCAAACACAAGATTGCAGCTGTCTTATGTACACTGCGAATTCTAAATCCAGTCTTGAACTTCCAGCACAACAACTGCAATATGCTGTAAATGTAGACATATTTTGTGGCGATGACCTTGCGCATAATTAGCTGTTAATCCCTGGTTAGTGTATCCACACCTGTCTCTACTTTCCGTCGCTCTGTGTGAATCTCAGTGACCTACTCCTAATGGACAAGGACGCCTTGCACGCCACCGCACAAAAGCCAGCAACTGAGGCCGCCTCTTCTCCAAAGGGCAGATCCCTGTGGTAACGGAGAGGTAGATCATCTCTAAAGCCACAAGCTTTGAGGAACAGCTGTGGGTAGAAGCGCATGCTCTGCACGGGCTCTGAGGGGCCACAAGAGCATGGGGGCCACTGTCTTGAGCTGAGCCTGGACTAACAGTAGGAAGCAGGGATGGAAAGTTGCGGAGTCACATGCTTGACATGATAGTTATGCAGCATGTTTAATCTGACGTTTACTTTATAAAGAGTTACTTTTGTGGGCAATGCTATGACAATTAGTAGTTCAAAGTTGGGGTTCACACGATTATGGAAAACCTGAAAATATAAGGGAAATTTAAAATTGGAATTGAATTAAAAAATTTTCAAAGTGCAAATGCAGTTATGCTTTGCTCTGAATTATTTCAGCAGCTAGATATTTCTCTTGTTTGAAGTAAAACGTGCTTGCAACCCACAGTAATGTTGGATTTGTGAGCGAATTGTTCTTTTGAGTCAGTTCTTGTCAATGAATTGGTTCAACCAGTTCACAAATCGGTCTAAATGATTCATTCTGTTACGAATATTTAATACTAAAGTTACTTTAGTCTGATTCCAATTGATTTTTTTAAAATCCTTATCCAGTAATCGCAAACCACTGGAAAGTTCAAGTCATGGAAATTTGGTCAAAAAGTGTGGGAACCCTGATAAATGATGTTCAAAATGAATCCATTTGGAAGCAAAATTGAGAGAGCATGGTGGCTTTGACAAGTAAAACGTTTCCAGTTGGCAGAAAGCTTTTCTAAGAGTTCCAATAGTCAAATAATAGCTTTAACTAAACAAAATCAAAAGTTTAGCTTGAAAGCCAAACATTATTTCCTTTATTGTTGTAACTCCAGAATTCCATGTGGTGAAACATTCTTGGCATTAAGCAACATAGTCCCAATTGTTACAACAATTGCAACAAAGTGTGATGTTTGCTGCAAATATACAGCTAAATAATTGCTTTACCAAATATTGGTACATTTTCATGGCCAGAAAGACATTACCGATTATTTTTTGTTGTATTCACACTGTAACCGGCTGAACAGTCAACATAACTTTTAATGTAAAACTCTACATAAAACAAACATAAACAAACACACACACGCAGCGTGGCTCACTCCCATTTATCTCACTCTCTCGCTGATCAGCTGATTCAGCGCTGGCCGTGCACCATCACAGCCCGCCCATGCCCTCCTCCTCATCACAAATACATTATTAGTAGGGGTCAAATTCATAGATTTTCTTTGCATTGCCTTCTTCAGAATATGAAAACTGCATGGTAAGTGGCAATAAAATGCCCAGCCTGCAGTGTGGTGCTAAACAACTTTGGTGAGAGGATGTCTAGAATAAGCAATACATGATGAGAGTGGTGTGGTCAAACAGGCCATATAATCATAATGGCAGCTCTCCATTCAGAGCAGGGCCTGAGAGGCCATGGCCACAGCCGGGAAGAGCAGGGACATTTTCATTAGGAATATTTTATGTTCCTCCCACCATAAGTATATTTGTAATTTTTTTTAGGCCTAACTTTAAAGTGTAATGTTAAAAACATATAAAGCGTAACTTAACAATTAGATTTTTCAATTCAGGATTGTTAAAGACCACATGAATTTGGTCGTGTCCTACCTGTGTTGACACATTTCCATTTGAAACATGAAGTTTTTGGCAGCGTATATTGAAGAACCCCTCCTTTTTTTTTAAATAGAAAATAAGCTTCAGCTGTCAAATGAAACATCATTGACTACTTACTAGTCTGTTGTAAACGTGGCATTAGGGGGAGGGACATTCTCAATCTAGAGTGCATTTGGACAAAATCTGTGTAGTGAAACATGAGTCATCAATATTTTTGGTCCATTTTCCCGCAAAAGAAAGACTGCAATGTTGTGTTTATCTGCTTTTTTTTTTTTATATTCTTTTTTTTTTAGGAGTATACAAGCAGATAGATGACCCTTAAAGCTATACACAAACTAAAAGCCACTTGAAAGAGGCTTTATCTCAATTTTGTCAGAGGCAGGAACACAATGTATCTAAACAGGTGCATATTCACATCCCTCTGAGACAGCAGTATTTTGTGCTCATGTTTACTCAAGCTTATCTCATGTTGTTAGAGGAAAAAACTATGTTTGCAGGTGTGATGACAACGGCTTTATATGCAGGTCTGTTTCTATATCTGCTCAAGGTATATCTATTATAGCCCCGTAGTGTGATGATTAGTAGTCGTGATCCCAGTAGACCTTGGGAATGATGATAGGTGGGGGTGTGGTTTGCAGCAGCTATCTGAGCCGTGAAGTTTTAATTGCAACCAGGGATGGACTGGTAATCTAGCATACCGGGCATTTTCCCGATGGGCCGACGCACTTTGGGGCCGATCAGGGGTGGACGTGAAACGGGCCGAATGGGCCGCGATAAGCTAAAATGAGCTGCCGCGTTATGCAGAACAGATCACAATATGGAGCCACGATATGCAGAAAAGGACAGCGAACACCTCCCCACTCAACTTTTGGGCCAGTTGCTATGTAAAATCCTGGGCCAATTTCTCTTCCCAGTCCAGCCCTGATTGCAACCTTAGATAAAAGATTAGACAGGTCTCGATCCTTTTCAAATGCGGTGATCTGCAAATACCTCCGTCTGTGTGTGACAAAGTGGTATTTAGTTTTGTTTTTAGAAATAAGTGTCCCCAATAGGTTTGTCTCAATAGCAAAATTTCAGTACTCTATAGAAACATTCTTATTACAGTGAAATGTCAAAATAAATATTATCAAATAGTAAATGTGTAATATATGAAATAAAACATTGCTTTTATATTTAAATATAATTTAAATTGATTTTATATATATATATTGTTACATCCTGAGACGTTTTATTATTACTGTTGTTGATTTTCTTGTTTTCATGTTGCCTCTGTGGACTAATTTTGCTTCTGTTACTTATGGTTGTTTCCATTGTTTCTGCTGCACTACCGCTCAGACAGGTGCTGATTGTGTTCACCTGCTGCTAATTTTCTGCCTGATACCTCACTTACACCGATTGGCTCTTGCAAGGAGAAGGTCAGCATAAAAGCCAGCCGATCTCTCACAGACAGAGATAGATGAAAGAGAGACTGAGAAATTGTCACCACCACAGGGATTTCAGTTCTCCTGTCCCAGACATTTTGTTGTAGCCCAGTTGCAATTGTTGGAAATTTAATTTACTGTTAAATCACTTTTTGTAAGATAACCTTCTGTTGTAAAAGTTATAATGTGGGTAACATTTTTGTTTGGTAAACCCTTGTGTGTGTTGTTTTTTTTTAGTGAGGAACAAACCTATCATAGAGAGAAAGATAGAGTTTGATTTAATCTCATTCACTCTCTCCCCCACCATTGATGTTTTTGACTGCTGTAAAAAAGCAGAACTATTTTTGGTAGCAGACTTTTTTTAACATTGAGGTTCTGAGACCAGCGACTAAAAGTTAAGCAACTACATATATATTTGTTGCCTTGTGTCGCTATGAAGTTGCGGTGGCTGGAAGATTTGTGAACAACCAAACAGACCTCTGTGGGGTTTGCGAGAGAGAAAAGGCCCTTTTTGATAAATGGTGCCTCTCCAGCAAGGTGTTCCTGAAAACGTTGTTGTACATTTGAATGAGCAAAAAGTTAATTTCCTTTTCTGATGCTGGGGTGTTGGCCGATTGAGTTTGTGTTGACAAACTGGAATATGTTTCCCGCTACCCCTAGTAATGATACCTCTGGCTATTGAATGCCCTGTTAAGAAGGTGACCTGAATTTTTTTCATGCAACACCAGAGGTGAGGGCAAATTTGCACTGTAAGACTGCCTCGAGTGATCAGCGATCTTGCTTTTACGGTCTCGTTTCCAGAGAGGCGTGAAAGCAAAAGAACTCCACTTCTAAATCTAAAGGTGTTTCACTCATACGACATAAGTAACGCAGACGTTTTATCTTATCAGCCTTTAATTCTGACTGGCTCAATGTCTCTCTCAGCTGACTCTTGAGTATAGATTTTGAGAAACACTGGGTCAACTCAGTCGTTTATATTGGAGGATCTGCTGCCCCTGTCCGTTGAAACCTATTCCGGTAAAGATGTTCTTATACTTGAAATTGGGATGCGGTGTATAAATGTTCCTCTGCACATTGTGGATTTCAAGTCAGACCTTGTACCAGGTACTGTAAAGCTTTGAGTCTACACTTACCTGTTAAGGGTTTCAGAGTCATCCTCGGGAATGACCTTGCTGGAGGCGAAGTTTATCCCTGACCAAGTGTTCTTCATAACCCTAGTGTTGGTGAGCAACCTGACCTTGCATATCAGTTCCCTGCTTCTTTTCCCTCGTGCGTAGTGACGTGCACTCAAGCGTCTAAATTCAGAGACGGGGTTGACCTCTCTGAATCGTTCTTTGTGCCACAGGATGATCCTGTGTAATGTAAAGTGTCAAAACCAGAGGTAAATTATTCTAATAGTCGGTAAAGAAGAATTGGCTGCAGCACAAAATTAGACTCCTCGTTGGCAAGATGTTTTGACACTGCGGTAGAGCTTAGCCAAGTGCCTAATGCTAAGGTAGCTTACTTTTGGGAAAATCTAGTGACCGTGTTCTTGTCTTCGCACCTGACCCTGGTTGTGTCCTGAGACGTGTTATTATTACTGTTGTTGTTTTTCTTTGTTGTAATGTTGCCTCTGTGGACTAATTGTGTTTGTTACATATTGTTTCTCTTTCCATTATTTCTGCTACGCTACCACTTAGTCAGGTTATGATTGTGTTCACCTGCTGCTAATTTGCTGTCTGATAACCTCACACCGATTGGCTCTTGCAAGGAGTAGGCAGCATATAAGCCAATGATGCTCACAGACAGAGAAAGGTGAAAGACAAACTCTGAGAGGGATTCCTTTTCTCCTTCCCCAGACATTTTGTTGTAGATTAATTGCTATTGTTGAAAATTCTGGTTACTGTTGAATCTTTTTTTTTGTTGTTGGACAATTTTTGTTGTGATTGAGGAAACCATTAAGGAGGTTGTTGCCATTTTTATTTGGGGAAACCCATTTTCTGGGCTAACTAGGGAGACTGGAAGATTTATTGTTCATTTAATTCTTTGTTTTGTGTTACAAGAAAGTTAAAAGTTAAACTAGAAACTTTTTGTTTATTATTTTGGCCTTGCTTCCTCCTGAAGCTATTTGTGTTTCCACTCATTTTTTGTGAGTGTCAATCCAATTTCAGGTTTACCCTTGTTGAAAGAGTATTTCTAGTGCTGGGGCTTGAGATGAGGTGTTTACTGGGTTCTCTCTCCACTTTTGTTACCTCTGTCCTTAACCCCAAGACTTAAAAGGGAGCAGATCATAACAATATTTACAGTATATACTTTTTAATATATATACAGGTGTGTGTGTGTGTGTGTGTGTGTGTGTGTGTGTGTGTGTGTGTGTGTATGTATGTATATATATATATATATATATATATATATATATATTACACTTTTACTTTTTTATCTTTCATTTTAAATTTGTTATACATGTAAGTTTAAGTCAGAAGTTTACATACACTAGCCAAATACATTTGAACTCCGTTTTTCACAATTCCTGATGTTTATTGCAGAAATAAGTCCCTGTCTTAGGTCTGTTAGAATCACTACTTCATTTTGTCATCACATTCCCAGTGGGTCAGAAGTTTACATACACTTTGTTAGTATTTGGTAGCACTGCCTTTATATTGTTTAACTTGGGTCAATTTTTGGGTAGCCTTCCACAAGCTTCTCACAATACGTTGCTGGACTTTTGGCCCATTCCTCCAAACAACTGGTGTAACTGCGTCAGGTTTTTCGGCCTCCTTGCTTGCACATGCTTTTTCAGTTCTGCCCACAGATTTTCTATCGGATTGAGGTCAGGGCTTTGTGATGGCCATGCCAATACCTTGACTTTGTTGTCCGTAAGCCATTTTGCTGCAAATTTGGAGGTATGCCTGGGGTCAATGTCCATTTGGAAGACCCATTTGCAACTTTAACTTCCTGGTTGATATCTTGAGATGTTGCTTCAATATATCCACATAATTTTCCTGCAGCAAAACACCCACACAACATGATGCTGCCCCCCCCATGCATGGTATTATTTGGCTTGCAAGCCTCACCCTTTTTCCTCCAAACATAACGATGGTCATTATGGCCAAACATGTCATTATGGTCAATATATGTTTAATCAGACCCCAGGACATTTATCCAAAAAGTGAGATCTTTGTCCCCATGTGCACTTGCAAACTGTAGTCTGGCTTTTTTATGCCGGTTTTGGAGCAGTGGCATCTTCCTTACTAAGCAACCTTTCAGGTTATGCCGATATAGCACTCGTTTTACTGTGGATATACACTACCGGTCAAAACTTTTTAAACACTTGACTGAAATGTTTCTCATTATCTTAATATTTTGATCTGAAGGCATATTGATCTGAAGGCATACTAAAATTTAAATAGAAAACGTTTTTGAAATTGATGACTTGGACCAAATTATAAAGAAAAGCAGCCAATAATTACCCAACATAAATGGGAACTCCTTCAATACTATTTAAAAAGCATCCCAGGGTGATACCTCAAGAAGTAGGTTGAGAAAATGTTAAGAGTACATGTCTGCAAATTCTAGGCAAAGGGTGACTACTTTGAAGATGCTAAAATAATGTAGATATTGTCTAGCTGTTTCCTCCATCATCTTAACAAGGTCCTTAGGAGACAGAATGCATCTCCTTCCTGAGAGTTATGATGGCTGTGTGGTCCTATGGTGTATATACTTGCGTACTATTGTTTGTACAGATGAATGTGGTACCTTCAGGTGTTTAGAAATTGCTCCCAATGATGAACCAGACTTGTGGAGGTCCACAATTTTTTTTTCTGAGGTCTTGGCTGATTTCTTTTGGTTTTCCCATGATGTCAATCAAAGAGGCACTGAGTTTGAAGGTAGGCCTTAAAATACATTCACAGGTACATCTCCAATTGACTCCAACTAGTCAATTAGCCTATCAGAAGCTAATTTGTCTAAAGGCTTGACATAATTTTCCAAGCTGCTTAAAGGCACAGTTAACTTGCCTTATGCAGTGTTTCCCATTAATTGTATAGACTATTGCGGCCCACCACTGTCTAATTTGCCCCGCCATGGTCTTGTAATGAACCGACTTCTCATCTAAAATATTTTTGCTCTTCTCAGTCTCATAATAACATACAATAAAAGGTTGTGTTTTCCACTCGCTCTCGTGCGCCAGTCCGTCAGTTCCTCCCCCGCTGATGTAAGCTCACACACACACTCGCAGATATCTGCACTGGAGTATTCCTGGATCCATCTAATGTTATTTGGTTGAGGAGGAGGACACATTTTTGAGGTAAGTAACATTAACCAGCCCTCTACATTGCAGCATTATGTAACCAAAACATTTCTTATTCGCCACTGGCAACAAGTAAATATTAACATTTCACTCACCAGTGATAGAGTTGCATAGTTTCAAAGCACGAGTCCCTTTTACTAAATAAAAGCAGTTGATTAAGAAGCTGGATTCAGCCTCAAGCACTCTTATGTGCTGACTGCTGATGAGCCGTCTACAGAGACTTGCGCCAAACTCCCGCAAAAATATAGACAAGGTATAAACGTATTCATTTTGTGAACTCAAAGCACTCCAGTTTCACTTAACAGCCATGTAATGTCAAATGTCCGTGGTCATTGTGGGTTTATTCACACAATGTTAATAACAGGCAGTGAGACAGAGGAGATGCCCTGCTCTATTTCTGTGGAGATGATAGCATTCAATCTCGAAGTCTTCATGAGAAATAAGGGCTTGTGAGTTAATCAGAGAGCCTTAAAATAATGTGTGAAAGTGAAGAATTTAAGGCAGAAATATTTTACTATTGCATAATATAATTAATATAATACAATATAATGTAATATAATATACAAGTTGGCAGGGTTACAAAAGAAATCCAAAAAAAGTTACAATCATGATGATTAACGTAAATTAAAATTAGCATTACTAGGTTAATTGACATAACGTTACACTGCTTACGTCTTCGCTAGCTATCGTTAGCAGTCTGAGGTAACGTTAAAATATTAAAAGCTGAAACTGACATCACTAGTTTGTACCCTGCTTTTCAGAATGGTTAAGAGCATGAAATTGTTAAAGCTTCTGTAAGTACAATTTCTTTTTTCAATGAATAAATACTATCTAAACATGGTGTCTAAGTTAAATGAGGCCCTATGAGAAATTAGTTAGCACCACATACTCTATGAAAGGCAGGCCTTGGCTCTGTTTGTGAGCAGCTGTCAAGTAACCCTGGCTGGGGGTGAAGAGCATCATGTATATGGGGATGTTTCTCACAATTGAATTTATTTCAAAGTTGCCTTCTGCAGCTTTAAGAGCACAAAACTGTTTACAAGAGCACAACACTAACCTCTTAATTTTGCTCTCAAAGTGCACCAGATGGAAGTATTAAACTTTAAAATGTACAACATTTTCTTATGGGGAGCATGCCCCTGACCCCTCTAAAGTCTCGGAGGTCCACCCCCTTAGTCTCACAAAATCTTGTGGGAAACACTGTGTATGTATACTTCTGAACCAATGGAATTGTGATATAGTAAATTAAAACTGAATCAATCTGTCTGTAAACAATTGTTGGAAAAACTACTTAAAGTAGATATCCTAAATGACTAAACTATAGTTTGCTAATATGAAATATTTGGAGTGGTTAATTTTGTTTTTTAATGACTTCAACCTAAGTATATGTAAAATTCTGACTTCAACTGTGTGTGTGTGTGTGTGTGTGATATATATATAAAGTATGTAAATATGAAGTAATACAAATAATAAAAATACACAATGTCAGGTTTGGTGGTAGGCTGTATTTGCACTGCAAGGTCTACAGATAAGATATTTTACGGTATATTTACATTTATTGTCCCTACTGATTCAATTCACTTAAGACTCCAGCGACTGTGTTAACATGAATCATTCTTCCCAAAGCATACGTGCAAAGTTAATCACACAGTGCACAGAAAACAAATTGAATACTTGAGTATGAATTGAGTTGGCTACTACCATTGCTGTATCATTACATACATATTTATAACAGCAGTGGTCGTATCAAAGAGAGGTTAGCAAATGCTGCACACTGGGCTCACCGCTGTCCCTGGTGCCCCTGCTTGCCTGTTATCATCCTGCCAGGCAGGGGGGATTTTAAATTGGCACTTTCCTTCATGTGACAATTGTACCTGCTGATAGACTATTAGATTACTTAGCTATTCACTTATTCGCTACCATAGTAACCTTGTGGTGCTTTCCCTTTCATTACAGTGGTTTCACAGAGCAGTTTTACTCACCTACACAAGTGTTTTGAAAGTGGTACAGTACGTAGCCCTTTTTGCACCCTTAAATTATTCGGTACAACCCGATCTCATGTTGAAACTTGTATTAAAAGGAAAGAAAGTGATGCGGTTGATTATTTTTTTTTATTTTTTTTTATTTTTTTTATTATTTAGAAAATTTGATTTTCAACTCTAATATAATCTAGTTTAATATTCCATACCATTACTATTTCTATAGATTTATCCATATCCATATTTTCCCTTGTGTTTGCATCCTAAAATATTTCTTCATGTACTTCATGTATGACAAGGCAGCTAAGACCACAATGACAGGCCTAAAAATATCCAGTCAGTGACAGTGCTAGGGTAAAACAACAGAGGACAAACACACATGTAGACGAGCTCTCCACTCATCTCAGCCGCTGGGCCAGACAGCACACACTCTCTCTCACTCTCACACACACACACACACACACACACACACACACACACACACACACACACACACACACACACACACACACACACACACACTGACCACTGCACAGCCAGTAGCTCCCTCTGTTGACCACTGCTGAACTGCAGACATGAGGGCTGTCCTCTCACACAGCTGCCGAGCTGCCGACCTGCCTTTGTGTCCTGTTAAGAAGTACAAGTGTACTTCAGCACTCTCTAATGACGGGCACACAAACACTCTTTCAATCTACTCTGTTTTACAAGGTATTTTGATGTTTGTGGAAGCAGAAATAGATAATATAATTATTTATTCATTGTGTTGTGTTTGTTTTTTAAGCTTTATTAAATAGCAGCACATGTATATGAATGTCTAAATGTATATTTACTGTATCATAAGTGTAGGTGAGCGTGTATTTATCACTTTGTGGGGACCAAATGTCCCCATAAGGATAGTAAAACCCGAAATGTTTGACCTTGTGGGGACATTTTGTCGGTCCCCATGAGGAAAACAGCTTATAAATCATACTAAATTATGTTTTTTGAAAATGTAAAAATGCAGAAAGTTTTCTGTGAGGGTTAGGTTTAGGGGTAGGGTTAGGTTTAGGGGATAGAATATAAAGTTTGTACAGTATAAAAACCATTATGTCTATGGAAAGTCCCCATAAAACATGGAAACACAACGTGTGTGTGTGTGTGTGTGTGTGTGTGTGTGTGTGTCTGCGTGCGTGCGTGGGCGGGCTGTTTTGAGTGGTTTACGTGGAAAACAATTTAGGTTACAAACTGGTAATTGCAAGTGCTATAAATGCTATAAATGTGGTTTATGAGGACATTTCTAGTGTCCCCATAATTCAGATTGCTTAAAAAACATACTAAACAATGTTTTCTTTAAAATGTAAAAATGCAGACAATTTTTGTGAGGGTTAGGTGTGGGGTAGGATTAGGGGATATAATCTATAGTTCATACAGTATAAAAATCTTTGTCTATGGATAATCCTCATAAGGATAGTCGCACCAATGTGCGTGCTTGCGTGCGTGTGTGTGTGTGTGTGTGTGTGTGATATTTTGATTTCTTATCCAGTGGCATTATGTTTTTAGTGTGCCTTACATGTCCAAATACGTTTACTATATCACAGCATACATCTGTATAGAATCAGGTGTATCCTGCTTTTGCTTTGTCTCCCTTGTAAGCAAACTAGCTTCCCCTCAGCCTGTGAGCTTTCACACTCAGCCACTCCGTGCTGATCCAAGTGGCTACAAATAAGCATCCAGCCTCTTGAATTTATTGGAGCCCAATTTTTGACAAGTTGATTTTAAACAACTCCAGCAGCAGGTGCATTGACTGTATGCTCGGCGGCTGGCCGGCTGACATGTGACCTAAGTGAACTTGCCCTCCCCTATTGACTGGCATGATTGATGCTCCGCCGAGCTAGCCCTGATAATTCTTAGCCACATGTCAACAGCCAGTGACCAAAAGGATCATCCCTGTCTTTAACATTTCACACACACATTCATACACACACATGATTTTATGGACCCTCACACCTGCATAAATGCACACAAAAACACTTACAGGCAAAAAAAAAAAAACAAAAAGGAATCTTTTTGAACCCATTTTGAGACTTTGCATATTCATTATTGCTAACTCCAAATGTTTTTGTTTTAACATCTCATAGCTCATCTTTCAATCATGAAATGAATGCTTTTCAGTCTCTTGCGGGAGGAAGGAATTCGGTTTAGAAGTGAGATAGTGCTCGTTGTCAAACGTGCACCCTTAGAACAATGGAGGAGAAACACTGTGCAAAAACTGCTAATGAAAAAGACGGGCAGCTATTGGCATGTATTGACAGCCACTGCAATCAGCGCAGACTAGTCGTGCATACTTAAGTTAAAATGTATTCAGTGGGGCAGCATGGATTAAAGGCTGTTAATGACAGCATGTAGTAGAGGAGCCAGGCTCGATTCTGCCTCTGTGCTCTTTTTCTGAATAACTTTACACTGCCAAGAGTGCTACACATTGCTACATTTGCAATGTTTTTATGGTTTGGAAAAAACTAAAAAACATATTATATTATTAAAAACTTGCTATTATTAAATTATTTTAGATTATTTAGATTATTTTAATTGATAGTTCAACCCCCCCTAAAAATAATTATATGTAATTATTTACATACCCTCATGTGTTCCAAACCTCTATGACTTTTCATGAAACACAAAAGCAGAATGGCAGGTATTGATGGACAGTCACCCTTTACTTTCATCATATTAGGGGAAAACAAAAAATGTAACATTAGTGAAAATTTCTTCTTGTAGTTCAACAAAGAAAGAAAAACATATGGGTTTGGAACAACATGATTTTTTTGGGTGGGGGGGGGTGTATGTTGGTCTCAAGGATACACTATCTGCTCCTATCTGCTTTCAAACAGTACGGCTTTCCCCGTTTGCCTCTTCCTCTTCTTTTCTGCAATTAAAATGCAGTTTCATATGGCAGTCGGCTGCCGATCTTTTCCATGTGCTGCTTTGAATATGCTTCTTTAGTATTTTTTAATCATGTGCCTTGTTTTTGTGATGCAAAGTTTGCAGACATAGCCTATGAATAAATTAAGAAAATGTAACTTTCGAAATCATCTTAGGTCAGTAGAAAAACAGTAATGTGTTATTTCACAACTCTTTTGTCAGTCCTAGTGCGTCCTTCCGCAATGGCAATGTACTACCATGAAATAAAAACAATCTTCTAGCAGTCTTTAACACTGATCACTTCTCCAGAAACAAAGTGATTGGATTTTCATCATTCAAATGTATTTCCTTTGTTTTTCTGCACCTGTGTTATTCAGAGAGACAAAGCTGGATTTCACTCAATCATATCTATATGTGCACTTTGGGAGTAGATCTTATTTCCCTGAAAGATATTAGCTTTCAGTGATGTGTGCATTGCATTAATCTAAGCCCTTTTTATTGTTGATGTTTATCTCTCATCCGATATATCTTGTACCTACTGCCTGTACCTGCAAATAGAGAGCCTTATCTTTACATTAAAATATCTTATTTTTATTTTTAAAAATGGATATATGAAATATAGTTTTAAATGACAAGACGATAATGACAATACAGACATTTTAAATACATTTATTTATAATTTGTTTTACAATTTTACCAGTCTGCTGTGATATTGTTAGAAGATGCTATTAGGCGTTTATAAAAATAAACATTTAAGTACATCTATGATTTACTAATGATGTTATATCAAACAGATGTTTTCTTAAGTGTTTTTTTTTTTTTTGTAATAAAACAATAAGGTACTTTTGGATATATTTGTTTATAATTTCTTTGAAGTTCAGTCTTACTACTTTGCTACTATAATTAGTTGAAAATGCAAATATAAACACTTCTTATTTTATTAAAAACATTAAAGCGGCTAATATAAATAAACAACAAAGAAACATGTTTTCTGAGGTTGTTCAGAAACTCAACATGTTAGGTCCGGTGAATGCATTTAATTTAGATTTGCAGTGCTGCCAGACCCAAAGAAGGCATTTTAAAGAGACAACAGACTCAAAAATTCAGGCAAGTTTGGAATATGAAAGACAGTCAGATACAATTTCAGTGGCGGCGTGGTGGGGCAGGCACAATGGTTTGTGGGCCGGTGCAGCTCCTGAATTTTCTTATCAGTAGGGAATTGCAGTGTGCTGAGATGCCAGCAATATCTTCCCTGCTGCTGCTGGAAATGCAGTTGCGCCTGTGACACGCGTGTAAACATACACACATACTTGCGAACTGTGAACACTAGGATAGACAGAGCGGGTGTGGATGCCCCACAAATGTGCTTCAATCATTCTTGAACAAAGGGGTGCCTTTGATCTTTTTGCAGCCTTTTCTCGCTGGATCCGTCAGCAATGTTTTCACAGTAGCGTGCATGTGTCCACTGTGGACACTCCCCCACTTTTACATTTGCTGTGATGGGCTGATGTTTTGATGTTGTGCTGGATTGCACCTTCTTTATGGAGAGGTTTTGGCTTTGTTTTGCCTTTTGTGGTCTCTTACATTTTAGAATTCATCTGCATTTCCAGAATAACTGCACCATTTGCATACAACAACATATGCCTCCTAGAACTACACTGTAAATTGTGTGTACACCTGCCATTGTTACCATAAGGAACAATGTCTCACTGATCTAACCCTTAAATTGATTTTTTGTGAGACCTAATGTGTTCAGGTTGATTTAGTGATGTTAAATGATATTTTTGACTTGAATAAACAATTTGTTATGTGTAAGTTTCCCTCTTTGTATACCTAGTGTATGCACAAGCATACATTTAATTAAATTAAAATCACATAAACACAAACTATCCTTTCAATTCCGAATTATTATACTGCCCTTATTTTGCATGTTAGTCTGCAATGGCCCATGTTGCCTGTGCTGGTGGCAGTTGGAAACGAGCACACAATCAAATGCAAAGTCAACGGCACACAGCTTCATTCACATTGTTTAGTATCAACAAATTGAGCAGTTTTATCTGCGCACTTGACAGTGCAAGCCGATAAGCATTGCTGAGGGAGAGACGCGGGCTGTTCTTTAAACCCTCTCTCACCCCCACTTTCACTCACATTACACCACTCCCCCTCCCTCTCCCTTCCCTCTCTCTCTCTTTCTCTCTTGCTTGCTCTTTGTCTCTCCCCTCCCCTCTCTCCCTGCTCCGACTCTCAGTGGGCGCAGACACTGCCCTGTCTCACTCCAATTGGCTGGGAAGCCACCAATCTGGCATCTGCAAGGGCCAGGGGGACTGCATATGCAAAGTCCTGCTTCATATTAATGAGCAGCAATCGTGGCTTTAAGTCCTTGATTAGAAGAGTGCAAGAGCTTTTGGTCCCAACTGGCTGTGCCTATAGGCTGTCACTGGGAGAACGGTCCTGTTAATTGCACTGCTCAGTCACGGCAAGCAGAGACAGGAGGAGGTACAGAGTGAGAGAGAGAGAGAGAGAGAGAGAGAGATAGAGAAAAAATAAAATTTATATAAGAGGTTTGGGCAAATGATGATCGCAGATTGCACATGGATTCGGTAGAACTTTCACTCCCCGAGTGTTTCTCCCTACACTCTGAACAACAGTAGGTACATTTTCCATCTCTTTTTCTACTTCTGCTCTTAGTTCTTAGTGTGTGTGTGTGTGCACATTTGTGTGTGTGTCCAGCCAGTCTATTTTTGTTATTAGTTCCTGTGTTGGTAGTGTGTTTGTGTTTTTGTGTTTATATGTGCATGTGGTCACTATGTAGTTCTTAATTATGGAGCTGGCTACTTGCATGTCATGATTGTTTTTGCTGTTGGGAGCTGCGCATGTGTGTGTTTGTTGTGCCGGTACGGTAGGTGCTGTCCTAGCTGAAGGCTTAGTCATTGACAGAATTATAGCAATCTTTGTACAAACAAGCCGCTTGACAGTACAGAGTGTTTTGTATTAATCATTAGGAGAGTGTCCGGTTGAAAGGGACATGAAAGAGAGAGTGCTGAGGGAGGAGGGGAGGATGACAGGGAGAAGGAGAGAGGGATAGAGGAAAGAAAACGGTCTTAGGTAGCAGGAGAGCTTGAATCACAGACCGGTCGCACAGCATGTGGCACAGTAAATGTATTAAAGACGGTGTGCTGGCTCGGAGAGAGAGAGAGAGAGAGAGAGAGAGAGAGAGAGAGAGAGAGAGAGGGATTGAGTGTGTGAGGTACAAATGCTGGGTGAGTGGACATCCAGAGCCTGACAGAGAACTGCTCCTTGGCTTAATATTTATCTCCGTCCCGCTCACTTCTGTCAGCACTGAGTGAACCCTAATACACTGATTTAGACATCAAAGCAGCCTGAAGACATTGCACTGACAGTTTTATATAGACTTTCACTTGTTTTAAATGTAACATAATATATTTACTTTGAGTCCTGTGTATATATAGACTAGTGTAAAACAAAAAATGCAATCAAAATTGCACATATACTCAAAAGGCTTCTTAGAATTATATAATTTGGTGATCACATAAAAATTAAAAATATTTTATACAAAATATTTTTACAATTTCTTGTGTGGTAATTATTTTAAAGTACTGTTAATACTTATTGTTTTTGTATGCAATGTGATGTGTCTATTTCTGATTTGTAAATGTGACAATATAATAATGTAAACATTGTGCTGCAGAACAAGTGTATTGTATGTTATTACAGGGTTGATTAAAGAAACAACTAAAACTATTTACCTCTGCCCTGTGCATCATAGGAATACTGATATGAATGTAAGAGGAAAACTGAGTACCCAACACTCTTACAAAAAGTGTAAGAATGAATTTTTGTTTTAAATAAAGAGAGAGAGAGAGAGAGAGAGAAGTTAGAAAGATCACAAACATGTAACCAGCCCGGTCTCCTAAACTATCAGCCTCTGTCCTGCAAAATCTCACAACTTCTGTGTCTAAAAGCTTCTGCAGACAAATTATAAACACACATGAAAAAACACATCGTTTTTTTTTTTTTTTGGTTGTTGCAAATGTGAATGAGAACAGTCAAATTAATTTGCATGTGATAGTTTGTGATTTAAATATTATATGTGGAGCATAGCGCTGGATGGATTGAGGAGACAGCAGTGCTGTGGACATCCTGAACAGTATCATTAGATTGACTGGTTTATTTAGACTCATGAAAGGGAATTCGGAGATAAGAGTATCCCTTCTTTACAGGCTTTTACCCATTTGATGCTCGCTCGCTGTTTAATCTTTATTTTAACACAAATTGACTACTGAGATTCTAATTAGTATATTAATGATGGCAATAACAACAAGTGCTGCTTTAGCTATTATCATAATTACAGACTCTCACCGTCTGCACGTACATTCACATCTGCATGCTCATTTTAACATTTACATCCATGGTTGGAGTTATTGTGGAGTGTTCTTGAATGTGTTTTTAGTGTTTTTTATTAATGATGGGAAGCTTCATAGATTTAGTAGTGTAATTTTTTGAATTTTTATTTGTATAAATTTTTGGTTGAGATTTTAGTAAATTGTTTATTTTTTAATACGTCTAAATATGTATTTCATAAATATGAAATTAATAATTATTAAACAGTTCTTTCAAGAAAAAAGACAAGAGTAGAATTTTTAAATACATTTTACATTTATTTTTGCCTTCTAACATAGATTTAAAATCACAGTGCTTTCATATATGAGCTGTACATTTTGAAACAAGATTGTTTGTTGTGTTTTAAATTTTGGTAAACAAATGAATGAGGACAAACTCGCCTTTTGAAGATGATTGTCTTAAAATAATGTTGACAAAAAGGCATGCTTTTTGATTTCTTATTTTAATGCTTTAGTAAAATTTCAAGAATGCATGTATAATAAAATATTATGAAGCAAAAATGAAAGTAAGACTATAAAATAAAAAGTAAAAAAAAGCTTAATGCCTGACATTTTTAATTAACCAGATGTTGCAGTTAACTTTTTAAATGCAATGGAGAGTGAATGTTCAGTAGAAGCGCGCGAGTCATGTGTGTAAAATCACAGCTGGGCACTGCAATAGGCTGAAGCGTTGTGTGTAGAATGGTACAGAGGTGTCTGCTCACTCATGCATGTACAACCTTTTGTCACTTTGCGGATGATTTTAAAACACAGAAAGCCCCCTGTGGCCCTTGAAGAAAACTTGATTTTGCGTTTTCTTCCCACTCATTCACTCTCTCTCGTTTGAGATGCGAGTGAAACCCCAGAGGCTGGGATCAGCAGGAATAAAGAGAGATTGTGTAAATTAAATTCCATTTAATCTCCTTATAAAATCATTTACTTAATTCATCTGTCAAATGATGTCAATATGCACAGCACAGATTTATTTATTCTGCCATGTGCTGTGTGTGAGTGTGTGTGTGTGTGTGTGTGTGTTTGTGTGTGTGTAGGCCTTTGTTGCCGTTCAGCTTTGATTTCTCTCTGTCTCATTCCCCTGTGTGAAAGGTGTCGTTGCTCATTCTACATGTCTTTCTCTCGCCATGGCCCCTTGTCGATTACTGTCTGGACACTCTTTGTCTTTATGCTGTCCTGCTTATTGGAGACAGAGCTTTGCCACTTCCCCTTATTTGAAGGGGTCTGAGGCATTCCAAGGGTAATTAACTCCAGTTAAAAGAGAGAGCCCCCACTCATGGGCCCCTCCAGTAGCCTGTCATTCAGGAGAGGAAAGAAAAAGGGAAGCTATATTTTTACCCTTTTGTTGAAAAGTGCAATAAGTGGCCCATTGGATGGACACCTTCACGGTCACATGCAGGTGCTGTGCACACACAACTGTAAGCACAGGGGCTGTGCCTGATGATGCAATTCTCAATTTGTGTGATTTATGCACCAATCCATCAGGATTTCTTTTTTCTTTTTCTGAAGGCAGTGCGGCAATTTTTATGAGTAGTTGAATAAGGGTTTTAAGAGGGCCCACACCAGCTGAGACTCATACGTCAAAAGACGACCTACCACCATTAGCAATTAGCCCCCGACTAACAGAGTATTTCAAAGTCTGAGTGGGAATTCAATTCACCTCAGCTCTCGACCTACCTCGTTTCCCCTTCACTTCATTTTGCAGGCGTTCTGGCCTGCTGCATGCCGTAGAGAGGCAGAGCAGGCACGGGGCTGAGAGCTTGTAGGATACAGTTACAGCAGGTCAATTGGGAGTGTGGTCACTCCAGAAGCAGGCGGGTCCTTGAGGGCTAGATAAGGGTGTAAAAATAGTGCTTTTAGCCACTGCATTTTTCTCCGGCTCCCAGCAGACTCACCGTTTGTCTCTGTACATGTGGATATGGCTTTTCTTATTCCATTTTCTCTTCCTGTTTTTGCATTTTATTAATTCTCAGCAGAGGATGGGTTACTGTGAAAAAGCAGCTGATAAAGAAATGAAGGTGTTGTTTTTGGAGAGACTGACGTTTATGACTAATTAAATTGAAGTAACTAATAATTACAACATAAGCTGGTGTAACAGATTTTAGGACTGCATTGAACCTGTGCAAACATACATAAATGCGATAAAATGTGCATATGCATATATGCGTAAGTGAAACTGTCCATGTTTTCAGTATTTGCTAATGAGTGTGTGTGTGTGAGTGTGTGTGTGTGCTTGCTTGCATGCGTGTGTGTGTGTGTGTGACATGCTTCATCTATTTTAAACAACATCCTAATTATTTTAAATGTTTTATGCATGCTTGTATGACCTCATACTGTATTTATTGAGACTATGGAATATATTTACATGAGAAAATTAACTTTTCACACCGCAGGACCATTTAAAAAGAACTAGTTAAGGGAAAAGGGTGATCTGGCGAAAAACTGAAATGGTGACCGGTTACAGGACCTAAGATACACTTTACCTTATGAATTCTTATAGATTTTAACCAGAAATATTGATGTTGAATAAAACAAATACTTGGGTTAATGTACAGGATATTACAGAATCTTTGCTTCCCCCCCCCTGATTTCTAAAAGATTTCAAGTTTCTGGAGAAAGAATAGAGCTCTAGTGGTGTGGATGGGGACTGATTTTTGAATCTCTTTTAGCTTCATTGGTCTTCAATGAAATTGTGGTGGTCTTGTTGCAGAGAAAGGGAAATGAATCAGCAGGCTGGGTGATGGGTGACAGTGAAATATTTCTTCTACCTTTCTCCTGTCATACATTGTGTGTGTGCGCGCGTGTGCGTGCGTGCATGTGTCTTATACGATCGGTATGACGCTTACCTTGTAATGCCGAACTACTGCAGTCAGCTGTAGAGTATAAGATTTCTGAATGTTTTTCTGGACTTAAATGATCGTTTGAACACTTTGCACATTTTGACTTTTCATAAATTGTATATATATATTAGAGGAATGCAGCAATAAAATGTATGTATATATATATATATATATATATATATATATATATATATATGTGTGTGTGTATATATATATATGTGTATATATATCACAAATACATTCATATCTATATAGACCCTTGGGTCAGTTTTTTCTCCAGTTTCTCTACTCATGTAAACAACAATGATGTGGTCCATGCAAAAACGCCCTGTGCTTCTAGCTGCATTAGAAATGTAAATGCAGCTAAATCAAGTCATTTTTATTAGAGCTTTAATTTATATTAGATTTTGTGTTTGATTAACATGACCTTAGAATTTGAGAAATTCTTAGGTAGACTGAAGCTATTGTTTCCTTTTTCATCTAGAATGCGAAATTTATTGACTTACAGTTAAAATGATGTTATTTCCGTCCTGCTGTAGATTATCAAAGCCAGCCTGATGGGAGGCTTTTGAACAAATCTGCTTATGTGCGGTAATTTTTCCAGACAGAGCACGGATGTACCTGGATAGTCACGATTTGAACTCAGCCTGGGTAATAGGTGAACATTTGCATCACATGGATGGTTATCAAAGCACATCTGCATTGTAGCAGAGAGGTGGCACATTTGGTGGGACATCAGAAGATCTGAAAGGGTGTGTGTTTATGCATCAGGCCAGTATATTTGCGTTTCATAGTTCCGTTCTCGTCTCCTCCTGACCACCTCCAGCCCCTGTTGCGTTGCCGAATGGCTGCATTCCCGTAGAGAGCCGCATGCTTTCAGACTGTAGCATTCGCACACGCTCTGTCATATTAAAGCTGACAGTCCATCTGCCGCATGGCCCGCCACACTGCCTGTGCTGCCCCTGCGTGCAAGGCCCATGTTTAATTCCAACTGTCCCAATCTTCAGTCCTCAAACCCCAAAGGTTAAATCACGTGTTGCTGCATACAATAACAAGGAAGCTCGATAACATGAACTAATGCTGCCACCGGTGTTGGTTCCAGTATTTTATCGTAAGGTTTCCTTTTAATAGCAAAACAAGAGTAATGTGCAATTTTGATCTGTCTATTTGTATGTTTTGTGTTCATATGCTTTTCCGCAGGTGTGTATGTGTGTATGTGTGTGTGCGGTTTTGGTGGTTGTGTCATCTGCTTGCGTGTCGTGCATGTGTGTGAGCTGAGTTCAGTGCTGTCCTGTACCTAAATTAGCAGGGTATGAGTAACCAGCCAGTGTGAGCTGTCAGAAGAGAGTAAGAGTGAGACGAGAGAGAGAGAGAGAGAGAGAGAGAGAGAGAGAGAGAGAGAGACAAAGAGATGTAGGCATGTAGCCGTTCCTGCATAAGAAAGTATGGCACCTGTCTAATCAATCAGGCCCCCACTATTCACAGATGGAATAGCAACACATGAGTGAGCCGCAGAGCATGGCCGCAACACAGTGACACACACACTTGGCTTAATCAGCTCATTGTCCTGCTTGTTAATCCTTGTCCGCATGGATGCAGTACTTAGGTGTTTTGACAGTAGCGTGAAATGGGCTCAGGTAGATCCCTATAGATTCATTCTCTCCTCTAAAACCCTCTGTTTCTATCACTGATATGAAGTGACACATCATTTTTGCTGTTATTGTTTTCATTTTGACAAAGCTTTTAATTCTGAACATTATCTGTAGTTCTGAATGTTTTTTAATAGTACTTATATTAATAATTACATTAGTTACATTATTATAACATTATAACTACATTTTTATTACTGTTTTATTACACAAATATATTTTCTCTCCGTTTTTAAATCCTTTTTGCATTTAAATTTTAATGTTTCTGATTGATTTCACAAAGAAATGAATAAAGTAGCTAACTAACTAATGTTCAAAATAATAGATTATTAGACTTAATTTTTAATACAACATTTTTACATTTCTAGTGACTTTTTATAGTATATTTCTACTACTATTTCTACTTTATAAAAGTATTTAAGTGAGTAAATTATTAATGAAATTTTATGTAAAAATTTAGAAGAATTAAATTACATTGTTGAGCACTGAGTATGTATATATATATATATATATATATATATATATATATATATATATATATATATATTCTCAGCAATCCAGCAATCTTGCCCTAATTAATTTCCCTGTATTTGAATAAATTATTTTACTGTACAAACTCAGAGGCCAGGATTACCATGTTATTTACATAGGTCTGTCACAAATTCTCTTATATATTACATATCAACTCCCCGTATGCGTTTTAGATGAACAAGATCTGTTTCTTTTATCTGGAAGCATCCAATGTATGATTCAGACAAATGTGTGCATGTTTTTATATGTATGAGTGCATTAGCTTTTTTTGCATGTTTTTTATGTGTTTTAAATTTACAATTATTTCTTTATCTTCTTAAGAGATTTGATGTACTTAAAATGCATGTCTATATACTTATATTCTATATGATATCTTTTAGTATTTTCAAATGTTATAATTGAGTCACGAAGGTCAGAAGTTCATTGAATTTTGATGTAATTTGTTATCTTTGTTATATTTCCTTTTATATTCAGCATGACCTGCCTGCACATCTTATGAAAATAATTAAATAAAAAATTATTATAATTATGAAAATACAGCACACTGCTTTGAAAACTGTCCCACTAATGACAGATATTTAATGACACTGGCATTGGAAGTGCAGTAGTACGTTTGTCTGTAAAATCATGTTTAGGAGAGTTGAGAGGAACAGGAGTGTATCAGGCCGTGTGGCGTGTTTGATGCTGGGCCTTATCGATTCCGCTGCTCGCTCGCCCAGAACTAAAACCAACACATTAAGCGTGCGTGTGTGTGTGTTGCGTTTTTCCACTAAGCCCTGACTGGCTTTCCAGCCTCAGTACACACACACACATGCACATACACACACACAATGAACACACAGTTCTGCCCACTGTTTGTGAGGTACACACGTACTCTGGAGTGCAGCTCTCGAGTTTCTCAGTCTGAATTAACTAGAAAATTAGCAATGATTGCAACAAAATGATTTGACGATTAAAAGAATTGCTGACACTGATACGTGGCACACTAATGTTTTCTAAAATAATGAATTGCTACCTTATGTTTGTGCACATTGCTGTGAGAGTGTAGCCATTATATTGTGTACGTCTTGTACTCGAAATGCATGGAATTTAATTATTTGTCCTCTATTTAAAAAATAAGAAGACACATTTTTTTTTTATGCAATTTAAAGGCAAAACTTGAACATCAATACTTGACATCAAACAGAACAAACATTATGTAGGATCTTTAGAAAATGAAAGAGAAAACAAAGCTGAAATAAAACAAGAGATGCTTAAAAAAATCTTAAAGGCAAATGGATAGAAGTGAGGGAGTTAGATTTACAGAAAGAGGAGGAGGAACAAGAGAGGCAGAGAAAGAGAAAGGCAGGAAGACAGACAGATCTTCATGGCTGTGTTCTCTCAGACAGCCGCCGAAGCACAGCATTAGTTGAGCGATTAGTTTCATCAGTCCGAGTGTGAGGACAGTTGGGGGTTGTGCGGCTCTAATGACATTGAACGTGTTTACTGAGTTGGAACGGAGAAGGAGAATTAGGGAGCCTGCTCTGTTAATTAGAGACAGTGGCAGACTCACAAACTCACCCACACTGCCTGTGGCTCGTACCACTTCACTTCCTCCATAAGCGGGCTTTGCTTTCTCCTGTGCTTTACCTTTTTTGTATGAAATCTATTTCCTCAAGTCTTGAAAGCCAACAGATATCATCATCTTTGATAGAGAGGTTGTTGTTTTAGCCCGAAACCTTAATCGAATGTTTAAGCTGGCAGGTGTTTTTCTAAGGGTACTTTTGTAGATTCAGTTAATTTACATAAGTTTGTGTAAATATGTTGCTGTACCAACACAATGCCGAGGGGTATTACCATTTGATTTACATACAGTAAGTCTGCAACAAACACTTTACTAAAACATCTGAGCAAGTCTTACATTTGTTTTCTTCCAGCCCGGTCTCAAGACAAGTCATAGTAATTAGTATGAGATGGCATAATGATAAGATATTGTGATGATATTTATGAGTTTGCTCATAAAATCAAATTATGACTTTTACTCCCATAGAGAAAAGTAAATGAACGATCAATGTTAATACAATTTGTCCTAAGTTTAACCCCTTATCTAAACCTAAACCTAACCCTTTATCCAAACTCTAAACTGAACCATGATTTTAACTTGAGAATAAATTTTGTGTACCACAGAAATAAGAAAACATTGGGGTTTGGAACGAGACAAGAGAAGCGTATTACAAATGATTGACAGGCATCGTCTTTTGTATTTCATAAATAAATATAGAATGAGTGACCATTTGTTCACAAATGTTCCATTCTTAAAATAAAATGTTGGATAGAAAACTAGTGGACATTAGATGCCTGTTCTGTAGTGTATCAATTTGAAATTCTGGTTGTTGATTGGTTGGTCTCCATTGTATCTTACAAATTATATCTTACGATTTCACCATTTCATAAAAATTGTTACGATTTTGTCATGAGACAATGTTTCTTCTGAGATGTCATATGTTTTAGAGGTATCTGTGGGAGAATGTGAGGAAAAAGAGTTTCTGAAACCAAGATTATATATGTATATATATTTCTTTTAAAAGGTACTCTTTCTGGCCTTGAGTCACTTCTGAAATAATAAATGCTTGACATTTAGCAAATAAACACCAAACTGCCTTTCTCTGTGCAGGTGTGATGTCAAACCATTTCCTGCACATTTGTTTTTATTTGATCATTTCTCACCCTACCGTTACCCCTCTGATTCTGTGGGTCCTGTAAAGTCACGGCTCTCCCGCCCTGATGAACAGGGGCAACGTGTGTGTGTTGATCTCGCCATTTCCCTGTTAATCTAGCGACACCTCAGACTTAATAAAACTGGCCGGTAGAATGATGAGACCGGTTTTGGTTATAAAAGATCCTAGATTTAACCACTACCTATCCTTAAAAGAAGAGCACTGTTAAACCAATGAATTAAAGAATGCTAGTTAGGGGGAAGAAGCAATATTTTCTCGGTGTGCCTGGCTGCATCACTCTCTGTCAGCAGCTAATGGCTCAATGGTTCTTTACCAGAATTCCACAGTCCATCTCTCTGACCATCGTTTTTTATTCCTGTTCTTGCTCTCCTCTGTTGTAGAATGAATTTATCAAAGGCCCAAGTTAATAGTGAAGATAAGTACGCCAAATGCGGCTCTTGGAGAACACAACAGCAATACGACATCGAGGCCAGTCACATGCGTGATGCACATGCTCTATATAACCAAAGGTAAGAAAAAGACCAAAAAGTGTCATCAAATCCAAAATCAGTTCTGATGATTTTTTTTTTTTTTTTTATATTTGGTTTTGTTTTACATTCTTTTGTATGATTGTTTGGCTTTTGCCTCCCCACGCTATATTGTGTATTCATGCTTGCTTCATCGAATCATTGTGTTAGTCTTCGGACATCACCTGTTTGTGCAGTGTGTGTGTCTATCACATGTTGTAGCCATTATTCTCTGTGTACCTGAATCTGAGGGTTTTCCCTTGGTCAATAGCTGTATCTAAATCTAAGTCTAATACAATGCTACCTGGCCATATTCATCTCTCAACTGTATGTGTGTGTTGGGTAGTCGTATGTACACCTGTGCCTTTTGTATTGGTGCCCTTGTTTTTATTTTTTAATGTTTGTCTTTGTGTATGTAGGAAAGAGGGCTAGATAGATAGATAGATAGATGGATAGATGGATAGATAGAGATGTTTGAGTGAGATATAGATAAGATTGGAAAAGTTCATGATGAGTTTATGGGTATAGGTTGCAGAGGTTGATGGTACTCGCCCCCTCCAGATGCAGAGGAATGTGTTAAATGCTTCAAGGATTCCGATTAGCATATAAATTTAGATGTATGAAGATCATTGCTCCGATCACGAGTCAGTGAGTTTTATCTAGATTTAGTGGGGGCTGATTTGCGTATAAAATACAGCCAGATGTGACCAGTTAAGAGTCCTCACCGGGCCCTCTCTCTCTCTCTCTCTCTCTCTCTCTCTCTCTCTCTCTCTCTCTCTCTCTCTCTCTCTCTCTCTCTACTCAGGCCATCTTCTGTAAAATGTCTTTGTTTGACTGTAGTAATTTCAGGTCATTTATGGTTATTACTTTAGAGGTTATGGAAGGGTCAGGATGAAAATGATCTTAACTAGTACTTTTTTATATATTATTTTGATGAATAAATACATTTTCAGTAACACTTGTAAATGTAAATGTGAATATGTAAATGTTGTGACTTCAAAAATGACAAGAAATTTAATTATCTCTAAATGTAATCTAGAGTCTTTTGAGTATGCTCATAGTTATAGGTGTACCTTGTGTTTGAATGGTGCTTTTAAGGAGTAATACAATATCTGTAGTAATAATACCTACAGGCATTATTTAAAAAAAGTGAAAATAGCCGTATCTCATCTTTGACAGTTTAGATATCCGCTCAACTTCCACTTGATGAACAGCGTTTTCAAGAGTCTTGCTTTGTGTATCCAGCTACCACCTTCATAGACACGCATTTACTCACACTGACATCTCAACAGGATATTTTAGAGATTTAAGCAAAACCTTTTAAAGAGGGTGACTGTGCTTTGACAGGGGACCTCAAAAGTATTACACCGATTGGATTTGGGACAGGTTAGTCTGGGTCAAACCAATTAGGCTCCATTTGCATGCAAGAAGACTTTTCAGCTGTTAGCCAATCAGGATCACTTTACCGGTGTAGCTTTCAGCTCTTGATGTACAGAGACGGCTAAGAACTGTAGTCACGCCATGGGCCTGAAACAAAGCATGCTGGGAGCTGGAGAACATGGCTCTTACCCTGAACATCCACATTGGTCGTTGCACAATTTGATGTCCTTTGGGTGTGTAAATATATATTAGATCTGATTCTCTCTGTTGGTGAGGGATAGAAGTGTGTCAAATGCATAAATTCTGGGTGTCTCAGGGTTCCCATGGTCATGGAAAATCTGGAAATATTGGGTTATAATATTGTTTTCCAGGCCTGGAAAAGTCATGGAAATGTCTATAATGAAGATAGATTTTTCATCTAAATATATCTAATGTGTAGTATAAAAGTTACTCATTGATTTATTAATGAATCGGTCTGAGTAAAAAAAATAAATAAATAAATAAACATTTTCTGAAACCTTATAATCACAAATGACTGGAATAGTCATGGAAATGTCATGGAAGTTCATTGGTTAAAAATTGTGGGTACCATGCAGAATTTAGCAGCCCTCGTTTTCTCTGAAAACAGGCATCAGGAACCAATATCATCTTATTGCAATTATTGCTATTGAGTTTATGTTGCTATTAAAATTATTTGAATTATTTTCTATAAGCGTAATACGTGCATTTAATGTTGTTGCATGCAAAACTAAACACAATATCCTCACACAAGCTCACATCAGAGCCAGGGACAGACAGGTAATAACACATATTCACAGATACCCGAGCAGAGCAGGATGTTTCTCTAGCAGCTGTGTCAGAAGATTTGAGGTCAGTCACGCATAGATACACACATGCACGCCTGCAAGCGCACACGTTCATGCACTCATACAGGGATGACTCTGGGCATCAAACCGGTACTGTCCCACATGCATACATACATTGACTCAAATGATACTCAAGCACAAATGTTGTTTATACTTTAATCAGTTGTGTCAGCATCGAGTCACAATTAAGCACACAATGCTTTTTATACTGTAAGTGATAATATTTGTCCCCTGAAATGCATTTTCTGGGGCGTTTTTTAAACTTATATGAGGGCCATCCACTCAAATACTTCAAATAAATCAGTTAATTGAAAAGCTCATTTCATATTTACCCAGCCCTGGCAAATGTTTGCCCCTAACTCAAACATATCAGCACGCTTATACACTGATAAGCAAGCTTTTGAATAAGGGAATTAAATCTTTTGGAACTAGGAGAACCTTTTGCACTCTTAGAACTCTGCTCACACACATAAATCCCTTTACTGAAAAAGGCAAACATGCACCTTTAACACCTTCTTACACACATACACACACATTTTCCACTGATAACTCCCATTTCAAAGCAGAGTGAGCAAGACAGAAGCCTGGTCCTTGGGTCGGGGGAAAAACCTCTCCATCTGTGTAGAGCTGTTAACCACATGCAAGCCATTTCCCAGATAAACGGAATCAACTGATTTAGCTCCTCTGCCTCCAGAGGCACTGTTTTATTTATATGATCAAATACTCTGAAAATGATTAAGTTGTCAAGGGAATGGCTTGTTACTGTAAATTTATCAGGTTGTGTAATAAACTAGATTGCTTTAAACGCAGATGGGAAATTAAGGGCTTTTGTGTGTGTGTGGGGGGGTTGCATTGCGCATTATAACTGGGAAGATTATTAGACAGAGATGTTTTTTATTGTAATATTAAAACTTAAATCTTTCAGGAGTCTTGGGGCCAAATGTGATGGGCAGGGGCCATCTGTTGGAAACAGCTGGCTCTCGATTTTCTTGGAACGTCATTGCACCTTAGTTTGAATTATTGATGGATGAAAGTTTTAGAAATGTATAATCTTTCATTTCAAAATCGAAGTTCATTCTAGTACGTAATAAGTGGAAAAAATCAGAATTTATCATCAGCATTTCGATTTTGTTAGATTTTTTGTTTAGATTCGATTTTTGAAAGGCAATAATATATTTGACACTTATTTGAATTTTTAAAAATAAATGAATAAATAAAATGCTAATAAAGCACATGTATTTTATATTAAATTATAATAATTGAAATTAACTATTTGCATTATATAACTATAATAAAGTAAAAAAGTACATATTAATACTATATAATATTGAATTAAAGGTGCAGAATGGAAGATTCAGAAACCCTTTTTATTAATGACACTTGTGGCTGTTAATTGAACTGCTGCCAGCTACCTGTTGCTCGTGCTCGTGCACACACTCCATAGAGACTGAGCGAGCGAGCATTGACCAAAACAATGACGTAACGTACAAAGAAACTGAACGTGATCCACCGGCATCATGGTGACAGATGAGGTAGCATATTTAAAATTACACAGTTATTATTGTTTTACCACAAACTTTGAGACTAAACTAAAACGACTTATCAGCTAACATAGCATACTGATACACACATACATCATACCACCGAACTATACCAGACAGTTCAATGTTGCACTGCAGTTATGTTGCAGTATTGTATGTTTTGTATGTCATATGTTTTACTACGATCAAGAAACCAGCGTATTTGCTTAAATACTGTATATCCTGTATACCTGACTTTAGTATAAAGTGAAGATCGTTACGAAGTTACGAAGCAAGGTAGCTTGCAATTTGTCAACATTAGCAGGCAAGATCAAGTTAGCTAAAATTACACAGATCAATCCTTATGGCACTACATTTCACATGCTTTGCAGTTATGTAAGCTTACCTGTCCAATAAGAATAATGCCAATTCAGGGTCGGTTTTGATACCGCGATCACGTTCCTGATTAGCCAGAAGGGATTCAGTAGAAGGCTCTCAGGAGCATACATAAACGCCACATCTTTTGGAGTTTTCCGGCAAAACCGACCTGCTCCTTTTGAATGAAAATCAGTCTACAGGCTTTAATAGCAACCTATGAAGGCCGGGAAGGGCTCATTTTTGAAATTGCGTTACAAGTCCTTCACACATTGCCCAAAAAATGCCAAATATTACATTACAATTGTTACATACTGCACCTTTAAATATTTATAAAAAAAAAAGTATTATTTTTATTTAATAAAAATAATTTAATTATTTGTTTTATAATATATACATTGAATTTTACAGCATTATTTAGGTCTAATGTGATTTTAATTATAAAAGTAATATAAGTATGCATATGCTATAGTTATGCATAAGTGCATATATTTTTAACAACACCAATAAATATAATTAAAAAACAGTTATTTATTTTATAATATTTTATAAAATGTTTATTTAAAAATGAAGCGCTATTTTTAGCAACAAGAAATATTTTATATAGAATATAGATTTATTTTTTTATTATTTAGAAACATATACGTATATTGGAGAGAAACAGTGAAGGAAGAGCAATGATTGCCACCATGTAAAAAAAATTGTTGGACTCTTTACACCACCTCTTCCATCCTAATGAAAGCAAATAAGAGAGAGAGGGGCAGAAGTGGTTGCTGTATCAATCGGGGTTGGGGCCTGTGCAGAGGGAGAGTGGCAGAATGGGTATTACAGAAGTAAACCCGATTATGGGCGGAATGTGAATTAGATTTTGTAACAGATGGTGGTGTTGAAAATTTAAGATGCTTTTCGGCAGGGGAAGGCGACAGCAGCTCGGCGTGTGTCTATGCGAGCGGGGGTGATAGACAGCTATAACTCAGGACAATCCCGCCTTGACAGCCAATTTCAAGAATCTAATCTGGTTAAAGACATAGCTTTCACCAGTTCACTCACCAAAAAACAACCACCATTTCTCTCCCTCCCTCTCTTTCATCCTCTGCACCTCTTTTACGCGCTTGTCATATTTCCTGGAATAAAATCCTCTTTAACCATCTGTTTAATAGAATGTGTTTTTAATCTCCATTTTTTACTCCTGTTATATTTTTTTATTATATTTATGTGCAATTTCATTTCATTGAGACTGCGGATCATCCTCTCTTATCTGCTCTCGTGTCCTGTTGCAGTTGAATAGATGGGTGCTGCACTCAGGCAGCAGTAATGCAGTGATTTTAGGCATATTGCTTATTGAAAAATGCCAAAGCTTATTTGCTCGGCCCTGTTCTTTAGTGCCCTGTCACTGCCAAAGTAGAAGTCACTCGCTCCTACCTTCGATAACACAAGGCAATGTGACAGGCTTTCAAAATAATAATCACATCAAACTTTACACACCTTGTTTGACCTCTTTTATCGCTTTACTGACTGTAAGGGGGAAATTGTGACCGTTTTTGCAGATTTAAATTAGCGACCTTCATATATATATATATATATATATAAAATCTGTTCATTATTCCAAACTTTTGGCCACCAGTGTATATAAACCGATCAGCCACAACATTAAAACCACCTGCCTTATATTGTGTAGGTCCTCCTCATGTTGCCAAAACAGCGCCAACCTGCATTTTAGAATAGCATTGAGAGATACTCTTCAGTCAGGCATTTCCATCCACAGAACTGCCCCTCACTGGATGTTTTTTTGTTTTTGGCATCATTCTGAGTAAATTCTAGAGACTGTTGTGTGTGAAAATCCCAGGAGATGAGCAGTTACAGAAATACTCAAACCAGCACTAACAATCATCCATGCAATTGTCTAATCATCATGTGGTAGCAGTGCTGTGCATACAATCACAAAGATATGGGCCAGGAGCTTCAGTTAATGTTCACATCAACCATCAGAATAGGGAACAAATGTGATCTCAGTGATTTGGAGCTTGGCATGATTGTTGGTGAAAAATGGGCTGGTTTGAGTATTTCTGTAACTGCTGATCTCCTGGGATTTTCATGCACAAGAGTATCTAAAATTTACTCAGAATGGTGCCAAAAACAGAAAACATCCAGTAAGCGGCAATTCTGTTGATTGAAATGCCTTGTTGATGAAAGAGGTCAACAAAGAATGGCCAGACTGGTTCAAACTGACGGTAACTCAAATAACCATTCTCTGTACAATTGTGGTGAGAAGAATATCATCTCAGAATGCTATTTTGAGATGCAGGTTGACGCTGTTTTGGTGGCACGAAGGGGACCTACGCAATATTAGACAGGTGGTTTTAATGTTGTGGCTGATCAGTGTGTGTGTATATATATATATATATATATTATTAGACTTGTAGTCAAGACCGCCTAAACCGAGACCAAGACACTACCAAGACCAGAGGGTATCGAGACCAAGACCAAGACAGACCAAGTCGAGACCAAAACCGAGACCAAGTCGAGACCGGAGGGGAAAAAAAAAAAGACTAGTGTTGAAGCTAAGCAATAACTTGTATGGATTCAAGAACAGCAGCAAATGAATCCATTCTGCAACTTTTAAATACATAATTCTATATTTAAAAACGAAATTATAGGCTTAAGTGCAGGATCCGAAAGTTGGTTGTTTTGTCGCTATGGTTACACACACACACACGTTGGCGGTGCGCTCAAAGTCATCTGTCAGTTGTGCAGTTACCCAAAATGTCGTTACTTAGCATGTAACGTTAGTTACGTCCTTAGAGAGGCTTGCAAAAAGTATGTCCCTAAATAACTTATACCGTACGTGTGAGAAGAACACATGATAAACACATAATTCAGCAGATACATGATCTGTTTGGTTATGGGAGGTTGGATAGGTTTTACCTCAAAAAGTTTGAAAATGGGTAGATAGCTTACCTTTCCCTGTGTTTACGCTCCAGGTGTCTGGTGAACGTTGAGGTGGTCCCAGCTGTCTCTGTCAAGCAGACTTTGCAGAATCTACATTTCGCCGAATGCTTCTTTTTATTTGACGATGTGCAGAAGAACTCATTGTGTTCTACGAAAGCAAATTTTATGACCAAGGAATTCGCTGACATGCTACTGACTGACTGTGCTCTTTACGCTCTACATTACACTCACTCACTGAGGTATAATGTTATATGGATGGATGAGCGCCAACGGCTGTGTCACAAAAAAATACATGTGATTGGTTGCATTTGAAGGGCGCCAAATAATAATACTGTTGCATTATCGAACGTTGTGTCATCGTGGATATTGTAGTATTGTATTGCTAAATCCCCCGACCACTATGTCAGTCTGAGACAGCGAGACCTAGACAAGACCGAGAGGTCCGAGACCAAGACAAGACCAAGACCAAAGACCGTCAAGGCCGAGACCAAGACTGGTCTCGAGACATACATCACTAATATATATATATATATATGCATGTGAGAGTATGTACATGTATACTGTATATGTGTGTTGTCTATAGTGTTGAGTGGGCCATCTTACCTGATAAAGCAGAACACTTATCTGCCCGCACAAGAAAATTACCTAAATCATCAAGATTTTCATCTACAAGTGTGCCAGGGACTGTGAAACATGCACACACACACACACAAACACACACACACACACACACACACCCACACACACACACACACACCCACACACACACACGACTCTTATCAGATTTGGACATCTTAAACCTGTACTGTTGTCAGTGTACGCTGATGTGAACTAGAGAGAACAAACATAGTTATTTTGTATTTAAATGAAATTATAAAGAGAAAAGACATCCAAGCAAGTTCTTTTAAGATTTGAATTCATCTTTTTTTCTCCAATACATATTTTCACATAGAGTTAAAGGATTATTTTAAACTACAAATGTTCTGTATGCAAATTCACAGAACTATACTGTACATTCTTATCTCTCTGCTTTCAGAATTTTATATTTTGTGCTTTGCTAAGGGCTGCTGGCCCTTCTGTGGTATTTATTACACAGACAAGCGTTAGCTCCTCATCTCCACTGGCCCGCCGCTGGCATTTTTATAGCAGCTCGCTCCATTGTTCAAATGTGTTTTTGCCATTTTCACATTGATTGCTTGTAATCAGAGGTGTTATTTTGCAGACATCCATTGACAATGAAGTGAGTTACTACTTTCCAACCCAGTAATGTTATAACAATTGATCTGCCCATACAGCCGGATAAGGCAACCTGTTTCGCATGTCTGTATTTCTCATGCTGGAACAAGGGTAATCAGTATCCCCTCAGCAGAAACACAGAAGACTAATTATATTACTGTTTTATAACATAGATGAAAATCCTACAGCATTTTTTTAATCTAATGTGCTTTTAACCCCCTTTAAAAGTATGCATATGCTATAGGTGAAGTATCCATGCATATATCTTTAACAGTACTTCAAAGTTAAATCCTTTATTTATAAACTTTTCCTAATATAATTTTTTTTCCATAACTAAATCATTTGTAGTCGCCCCAAAAAGCAGGACATTTAAGCCACACTTATACTTTTTAATGCAATTGCATTTTACAACAAAATATCAAACCAAGTGGAATTTATTTTGATGAAAGATTGCATAAGCACAATTTTTAAACACAAAAGTTTGTTACTGTTTATTTAAAATGGTAAAAAAAAAAGAAAGAAAAGAGAAATACTCTACAAAATGAAGACCACCCGTGTTTGGACACTTTCTTTTCAGATGTTAGTGCAACAGGTCTATAGTTACTCTGACAGTGTGAACTTGATCGGAATTGACAAATGTCCACTAGGGCTGTGAAACTAATTAATCACACATTTCTCTGTTATTAATTGTGATTAATCATGATTACATTATGATACATTTTACATGACAACAAACATTAAAAATATATCATAAATCATATATCGCAAATACAAATGTATTTTATCTAAACAAACTTGCAGTCATATTTTTGTCATTATTTAAATGTCTACATGTTAAACCGTTTTTTTTTTTTTTTTTGTATGTGTTACTTAGATACAGGATTGCATAAAATGTATGTGAAAATGTTCAAGGTATATACAGTAAGGTATACAAGTATATGTATAGATGCCATAAACATGTTTTAAATACAATTTGGGCAAAATCTTCTGTCATTTTACAGTGGACTTTTTTAGTAATAGAATCAAATGGGCAGATTCAATTCATATAAAACATTTTTGCAAGAGAAACTTGTACAAAGGTGTTCATTGCCAATGCATTATTAGACACTATAAATACAGATAACAAACATATTGAATACTGAAATCTCAAAACTATTATCTGGCTGCAGTTCAGTCTCTCTACAAGTAGGCTATACCTGGTTGTAGCTTGCTGGTTAGCCTGTTCCTTCAGTCTCTATCACACACATGGAGGTTCAGTGGGTCTCACCAGGGTGGTTTTGCTTTTGAAACTGGTTTAGATGAAAGTAATTGAGCTTTTATGGTCGATGATACAGCAGTTTGCATGTATCTTTCACCCGCTGGCAGGTGAAGTCTTCATTCTCCATACAATAAATCCGCTATCGTGTTTATTATGAACAGGACATGCACAATGAATAAGCATGCACTGCTCCACACAATAAGTTTCTGTGCTAGGATGTGCAGCTGAGTCAAGCATGTACCTCCTGAAAATGTATGTATGCCAGTGTTAGCCAAAGAAAGTGGGGAAAATAATTGGTGAAGTTTCGGCCATTGTACAAAAGTGCCTGGGAACAACTAGGGACACCTTTCTCCTATCGGGTGAAGTTTAGGTAGTACAAAAAGAAATGGACACTGCATTAATTGCGTTATCTTTTTTAATGCGTTAAAAAATATTAATTGCTGAAATTAATGCGTTAATTTTCCCTAATGTCCACTACAAATTACCTTGAGACCAGTTGGTTAAAATTCATTGCAAAAATGGCTAAGAAAAGTGAAGTTAGTTTGGAGAAAAGGTAAAATATTTTGTTATCTGTATTCATTAGTGTGGCTAAAGTGTCTAATTACGTTTTGGGGCCACTGCATTTTAATAAAATTATATGATAAAGTAAAGATATCCCACATATCCACCACTTTACATCCATAGATAAACAGCCACTAACTCTAAACAGACTGTAGCTCCCATGGGCGACTCCATTCCAGCACTTAGCTAACTGTGCAGCCTCCAGCTATCCGTGATCAGACAGACTTTCTCCTCCCGGCAAAGAGAGAGAGAGAGAGAGAGAGCATGAAAACTCTCAGTGACTGCACCTTAATGCAATGATTATATGTTTGCCTCTATAGTTGTCAGAGCACTGGATCAAACAGCCAAATGACACCTTGTCATTGCCAAGTGGCTGTGTTTTCCAAAATTGTTTCCTGCTGATTTGTGACGCCTTCACTCAGCGCATGAAATAAGAGAGAGTAGACTGCCAGATGAAAACAAAACAAAAACAATAATCTCTTTGGTCCGAGAATCACACTGAATTTTAACTTTCATCAAAAAGTGAGCAAATAGATGGATTAAAGATCTGATGTTTGGATAGGATCAAAATACACTGCACATTTGAGATGTTTTGTATTACTCTCTTGGGAATTATTGGTGACTTTTCTTTGAGGTTTTTCCCATTACTAAAACAGATATGATTAGAGGTTATGTATTGGTGACAAATATGGCAGTTTTGACCTGTTTTAGTGTGAATTTAATTAAGATTTTATTACACAATCTAATTTGCAAATCTCCTTTATATTGCTGATCCATAGTGACCCCAAAGAGGCTAATATGTTTACCACGGACATTTGAGACATCATCTAGATATTTTCCAGTTTATAAAGCTATTAAATTCTTTGTTTCGAAGACATCACACACTTCAACTGGAACCCTAATAAGGTAAAAGCCTTTGCTATAATTTATGGGAAATGCACGAACTCAAAAACTATTTATAATGTAGAATAACAATAATGTCTGTAACAATAAAGAACAACTGATTATGTCTTCTGCTGTATTTTTTTATCTTGTCTCTTTTTTATACCCTTCCACTCGACAATTATTATTTCCATTCATAAGCTTAAACTAAATTCTGAATAAGAACTCCTTTTGTTAATGGCACATTGCTGGATTGAAGCTTGGCGCCAAGCAGTGTTGAAAACAGATAAAATCATTACCTCTCAAATAGTCTCCTCTCTGTCGGAAAGGGCTTTCTTTTCTTCTAAAATATAGCCTTTACAATTCCATTTCTCTTAGACCTAATGTGAATTTTGCTGCCTCTAATTTTGGATTCAAGTGCCGCCTAGAATAAAAATCCACCATCTGACAATTGAATTTATAGATAGTTGTGAATATTGCTGGTTTGGATTAATAGAGTCATAGAATTTCAAAGAGCAGTAGAAAGAGATGGAGAGAAAGAGAACGCTAATAACGTTCAGTCAAAGTTATAGAGCAGGGTGTCTCCTGTTGAGAGACTTGAGTGCGTTGCTGTAAAGCACATGGTGCCCTTACAATGCTGGCCCCTTCCTCTTTTGTTACCCACCTTTTTGACTTTGCACTCTCTCTGTCATGCAGCATAGGAGGTTGGTCTCTCAGCCGCCAAACAAAAAGCTAGTTCATCTGTTACCCTAAATAGGATGAGAAAATATGTTTAGAGTGTAAACAGTCTTTGATGCTTGTGTTTTCGCAAATTTGAACCAGCTTTTCAGCTTTTCACATTAACGGAATGTTCTAGAATACCTTTTAAGAGCCTCAGGACACCTGTCTGTGAGTGTGTGCTCTTGCGCGCGTGCGTGCGTGCGTGCGTGCGTGTGTGTGTGTGTGTCTGTGTGTGTGTGTGTGTGTGTGTGATTGAGTGATGCATCAGTAGAAGTGTAACAGGAGCTTTTTCATAATCGATTGCCTCTCACTGCAATACAAGGAAACAGGTGCTTTGACTCAGCACATTTTGGCCTGAGCTTTTACACCAAGAGACATATTCATAGGCAGGGCTGGAGTTGAATTCGTATTCAGCCTGGGATCTCATGTCCAAGTCAGCCCATACCCAATAAGGGGGTGGGGGTTGGCGGTGAAAATTATAACAATAAAACAAGATCACATCAAAAATATGCAATATATGCATACCTTGAATATTATTTAAGCTCTCCATGTCATTATATACACATATGGCATTCACTAAGATTTTCACTTTCTGACATAAGACTTCATTGTATGTGTTGTAAAAATAAGTAAATGTTAAAGGGATAGTTGACCCATCATTTCATCACCCTCATGCCATTCCTGATATGTATGACTTCCTTTTTTTTTAGAAGAATATTTCAAATATGTTGGTCCATTCAGTGCAATTATATGAGAAGCGGTGAGAAACAGATCAATAATTAAGTATTTTTTTTACTATAAATCTCCACTTTCACAAGTGCATTCTCACTTAAGAGTTCTTCTTCTGTTTTTGGTGATTTAAATTTTTCATGCATATCGCCCGTTACTGGGCAGGGAGGAGAATTTATAGTAAAAAAGGACTTAATATTGATCTATTTCTCACCCACCCCTATCATATCACTTCTGAAGACATAGATTAAAACACTGGAGTGGATTACTTTTATGATGTCTTTATGTGATTTTTGGACCTTCTGAGTTCTGATCACCATTTACTTGGCATTGAAAGGACCAACAGAACATATAAATTCTTCTAAAAATCAGCAGAAGAAAGAAAGTCATACACATCTGGGGAATTCTCCCGATCTTCCCGATTAGCCACTCTGGCCCTGTTCGTAGAGTTCCCTTAATACTGTATTTGTAGCAATTATATATATATATATATATATATATATATATATATATATATATATATATATATATTTTTTTTTTTTTTGTATGTGATATTTGATTATTCAATCCTCAAAACACATTCTTTTTTCTTTCTTTTCTTTCATGTCCAATAATTCTGTTTATTTAAAATTGGTTTATAGTACTAAAATAATTATCTATTTCATTAACTATGTCAACCTTGTTTAAATTCTCAGAGATGCTGTGAAATCTTAAGGTTAAAACGTGGCATTCTTTTCACATATTTTTCTGTATTTGCCTAAAACGTCTCTTAAATGATTAGTTGGACTGGCTTCTTTTGAAAAATCTCTCCTTTTCTCTCTCATTTACTATCTCTCTTTTTTATGGGCCTCAGTAGAAGTAATCTTTTACAAGCTGACTGGATTTTAAAGCCCTCATTTAGAAGCGGGCTTCCTTAATTAAAAATACCTTTTTGTGGTCCTCCAGACAGCCTATTTTATTTGGCCCCCTTTATCTCCATCTTATGTGTTGTCTATATAAATCCTCAGTCTCTCTAGTATGACTTTATTCTTCTGCAATCATCTCACTTTTAACACACCTTAACGCTAATGTAGTGAAGAATAAATAGAGTTCATTTGAGCTTACACTCACAGTGTCTGTGTGTGGGTGTACGTGGAGGGTTACCGAAATCACAACCACCCAAACCCTTTGAGGATTTTAGAGAAACAAACAGTCCCTGAACAATCACAATTTGCTACATGTAGATATTCAAGCACAACTAATTGACACAGCTCATGTGAAGTGCCGCCCTCCACCCCCACTATACCCTGCAGGACTCTGCTCAGGATCTTCTGAATTGTTGACAGGGAAGCGGTTAATCCACTCTTGCAGGCCTTGAAGCCTCCTGAAAGACAGAGAAGAGATATCTATTAATTACAGCACTCATTAATGGGCATCTCTCCCAGGGCCGAATGTGAATGTGTGGGGGTAGGGATGCTGGAAGGGCTTGGACTAAATGGGTTGGCGGTATTGAGCGATGTGGGGTGGGGTGGTCGGCCTGCTCTTTTGTTTAGCCTTTTGATAGTCTCTGCTCTTTACTGTGTGGGTGTCTGTTTGTTACTGGATTGATAATGGATGCTTGTGTCTGTCTAGCGGATTTTTTGTTTCCTGTCCGTCGATGCGTGCAAGTGTGTGTATGGTGACTGGCCATGGGCGAGGATGATGGAACTGCTTTGCGCCTCCGTACTGATTAGAGTCATGTAGAACAAGCTGATATTGACTGGAAAGTGAGTGATGGAGCTGGGTTCTCCGCACTGTCCCTCTCTCTTCTACCCTGCAGACGCTCGTCTGTCATGGTGCATTTGATCACCAGGTCGCACCTCTTTATTCACAATCTCACGAAATAGCCTAAAGCACTTTTTTGAGGAGACAGTCAATTTTGGTACTGCAGAGAAAGTTTGATAGTGTACTCTACAATAAATAATTTCAGGACATTTTTTATTTCTGGAGCTTTGGTTAACTCTTGATATCCAACATGATTATCCAATGAACATTTAGGGTGAAATATGCCCAATATTCAGAAAATTGTCTGATCAATATGTGTCTTCCACTGTCCGATTTTAAACTTTTGTATTTGGTCCCCCAGTCTTAAATGTTTGGGTATGTTCTTGAATATAATGACACTGGATTTTCCCTGTGGAATAATAGTGAATCTCAATAGTCTTACTTAGTAGCAGAGCTTCCGGAGAAAGAGTCCTTATGATTTCCTACAAAAAAATCTTAAAACAAATAAATCAGAATGTCTGAACATTATGACAAGATCTGTAACTATTACGACTGAGTTGGTTGTGCCACATTTTTTTCAAGTTAAATTGGCTGCACACTACACAAAAGTAGCTGTGTTAGCTCTCGCACTTACAGCCATGTAGATATACAACCACTCAGACACTTTAGTGAGACCCAGAGAACCGAAGCACACTGGCTCTCACATGCCTTTCCTCTTATATTCCTCTCAGAGAAGTCATTAACATGCTAAAAAACTGGAATTTTGAATTCACTATCAGGGGCTGTTTTTAACAGCTGAATCTTCTGTTCTCCCAGGCTAAGGCTGGGGTGGATCCATGTGCAGAAGAGAGGGCTATACTCACTGGCTGTAGTGCAGTGTTTCTGAACTCTAGCATTCTCTCTCTCTCTCTCTCCTCTCTCTCTCTCTCTCTCTCTCTCTTTTGGTTTTTCAATGGGTTTGTGTTGGTGACACAAGTTTGGCCATCCCTGGTGAAAAGACCACCTAGTAAAATGTTGTTTATGCTGGTTAGTGCTGGTCATGCTGGTGGACAAAATAACCCTGTTTAGGCACACCAGCATCCCATGCTTAGGACCATCATCCAAAACAATATATATGCTACATATGCCAGTTATGCTTGTCTTTTTTTAGCAGGGATCTCGATTACATCAGGCAAGAATTTCCGTGGTTCTCTTCAAGAATGTAATTTACTTTTTTCGTGTTAATTTGTGATTGTTACGATGGTTGATTCTCACAAAACATGTAATTTGTCCTTGCAGGCTGCTCTGCAGAATGTCCAACAAGGACCGCCACATTGAGTCGAGTTGCCCCTCCTACATCAAGACGGAACCTTCCAGCCCCGCCTCACTGACGGACAGCGTAAACCACCACAGCCCCGGCGGCTCTTCAGACGCCAGCGGTAGCTACAGCTCCACCATGAACGGCCATCAGAACGGTCTGGACTCACCCACTCTGTACGGCCCTACCGGTGCTCTGGGTCCCAACGGTGCCGGAGCGAAACGCTACGAGGACTGCTCCAGCACCATCACAGAGGACTCACAGATCAAATGCGAGTACATGCTCAACTCCATGCCCAAGCGCCTGTGTCTGGTGTGCGGGGACATCGCCTCCGGTTACCACTACGGCGTTGCCTCCTGCGAGGCCTGCAAGGCCTTTTTCAAGAGGACCATTCAAGGTTGGCTTTTACCCTACCTCACAAGGTTCAAGGTTCAGTTGCAGGTCATGTGCTAGGCCAAGGGACAAAGTGCAATACCTAGAATCAGAGCAATGCAATTCCATACATCCAACATCCACTGCAGCTTTCTGTCCAGTTGATGAGTAAAGCCCAAGGGTGCTAATAATCTGGCTTATTAGCCAATGATGTTTGCTGCAAACAAATATACATTTCCTTCCTATCTTATTATGGTAGATTTTGAATTAATCGGCTTTATAATTTATTTCCAATGGAAATCTAGGAAGATTAGCAATAATTGTTTATACCTTAACAGAAAGAGGATATAACTTATCCACTTGTTTCTAGAAGTGGCAATGAAGTTCTAAGAATACAGTACAAACAATTGGGTCAGACATTATTCTGGGCATGAATACAATCCAAGGCTACTAAATCGAAGTTTGACATATTGGTATGTTTCATCCCATTAGCCAATAAAACTCTTGGTAATTTCCGAAAACATTGCATCCAGCTGGACGATTATTGGCTTCCAGGCTGGCTGGTTTTTGAGGGAAGAAGAAGAGTGCAGGGTTGTCAGGACATTGTCCGGCTGGGGGTGCTGGGACTGGCAGTGGCACGGGCACAGTGGCCACTCAAATCACTGGCAGCTGGCATTCTGATGGCACTCCTCCAATGCCACCTGACAACCTGCATCTATCACCTCCCAATTGAGCCACTCGTAGCCAGACAGTAGCAAAACATAGGAGAAAGCCAACAAAGAATATAACCACAGAATGCCAGCCCCAGCCCAAAATACTCATTCCCTCCTGCATAAACACAAGAAAACCCATAGCATGAGGTCAGCCCAAGATCATGTAGTAGCCTTGCTCTGTTAATGAGCTCCACTGGCATTTGACTGGGACTGATGAATGATGGAAGTCTAGCATTAGTATGAAGACAGGCAGCGCAAGAAGGCACCTGGGACATTTTATATCTTGTTTGAAACCTCTCGGCATGCGCTTGAGTGATAGACAATGGACATTGCACTAATCGACTGCCACCTAACTGAAATCACATCACTCTATCCTGTCAGCGAACACATACACATACATAGTCTACTTTCTACTGTGTTGACAACCTGGCCACAGTGCTCAAGCCATTGGCATTCAACTACTGGGAAGAAAGCACCTATATTAGATTAGCAAGGATTTTTGCCCCCTCTAAACACTCCCTGCTGGTTGAGACCACTCAACCCCCTCAGGCCTCATGAGAATCACCTAGCATCTTCTCAAACATCCCCATTCCACACACACAGAGTCCTCCCAATCCGAAGACCCTAAGGGCTTGTGGAGATTACCTGACTAATGAATATTGAAGCTCAGTTTAATGAACATGCATACTTTAAATACTGTTTCCTGTTGAATTAGCAGTCTTGAGCATTTAGCCCCCCGCTCGTGCCGCTAATCTGCTTTTTAATGAGGAAACATCAGTTCACAGAAGTGAAGTCAATACAAATCAGTGTTTACAAAGTCTGATTAACTCTGAAATATTTCATCAGTGTGGAGCTCCCAGATGGGCCCTATGTTCATTGCATGAGTGTGAGTCTGAGTTTGAGAGTCTGTTTCAGCCTGAGAAGTGTGTGCATGAACTAACATGAACTAACAATGAACAATCATTTTTTAGCACTTATTAATCTTGGCTCATTTTAATGTCAACATATAATAAAACACTTTAAACTTAAAATGTTGTTTACATTAACATTAGTTAATATATTATGAACTAACATGAACTAACAATGAACAATTAATTAAAACATGCTGTAGAAAAATATTGTTAATTGTTAGTCCATGATATTTATTTGTGGCAGGGCTGAGGGCGAGAACCGGATTGACGATATAAATAATAGATTTAATGATAAACTTAAACAAAAGACACAAACACACACATGACGGACATGCCTGTAAACGATCTCTCTCTCCCGCACCATCTTCCGCAGTCGGCCTTTATCCCTCTCGGAGGCTTGATTAGCCTGATAAGGGATCAGGTGTGTAGAATCACCACCCAGCCCTGCCCTCCGCCCTGCCACATTATTGTATCTGCTTATATTAACAAATAGAACCTTATTGTAGATTGACCATAATCCCTTCCAAACCTCAAATTTCCTATTAAAAAATGACTAGTAAATCATTGTCTTAAAGTAATAGTCTGGGTTCAATACAAGTTAAGCTCAATCAACAGCATATGGCATAATGCTAATTACCACAAAAATGTATTTCAACTTGCCCCTCCTTTTCTTTAAAAAATAATAATAATAATAAAATATGGGTTACATTGAGGAAGTGAATATTACATTGGAAGTGATTGGGGCTAATTTTTTAATGTTAAAATATTCACTAATTTACTACTTCAATAGTATAGCCACAAGACTTAAATAAAATGCTTGTAAAATGTTTTTAGCGTGACTAGATCACTTACTAACAGGGGCGGACTGGGAAGAGAAATCGGCCCTGAATTTTGCATAGAAACTGGGGGTGGGGGAGGGGGTCGCTGTCCTTTTCGGAATATTGCTGCCCCCTTCGGCATATTGCAGCACCGTTTTGTGGCCGTTCTGCATAACACGCCAGCCCATTTCAGGCCATTTCGTGGTTGGTCCACTGGGAAAAGTCACGGTTCACACGGTGTTTCACATCAGACCTGTTACTATATTGTGTATTTTAATTTGGCTGGAACACTTAATCAACCAATTAGCATCCAAGACCCGAACTATCTGTTTGATAATACTCAATGAACACAATGTATCACAGGTTTTCTTCTCGCAATAAAATAATCATATGTCTATACATGTGTTTGTGTGGCCGATCGGCAGGCGACGGGCAGTGTCAGTGGACACTGGGAGATTGGGAGTTCACTCAGAGGTGAATTGTGACCTGCAAGTCTTTGTTTAGGCTTGGAAAATTCTGGCCTGGCCATCTTCATCTCCAGCTTCTCACTCTCAATGACACATGACCTCTGAGAAAAGCCTGTTGCACTTTCCTGCCTCACCTCTTGCACTATCAGTCACACACACATATACTGTATGCAGATATGATGGGATGTGATTGCCGTATTTCAATCTTTGCTTCTAAAAATTTTAACTTGAGTATGTGCTCAATATTTGGATTGCCAGAGATTTGATCTTAACTTGACAAAAAATGTATAAAATTTCTAACTTTTGTGGAAAAAAATATATATATATTATTTGGCATTAGTGGCATTAGTGGCATTATAGTTGTATGTCATTAAAAAAAAATTAAATAAAAAAATTATAGTTTTATTTAATCACACTTATACTTTATTAGTATCTAACACATTGTTATCTTAATTTCTTGTGTCTACAATATTGTGCTTACATTCTGACTAAAAGTAATGTTTTGGTTTGCAGTCATTAAACACTCTCTGTTCCTTCTCTCTACATGCCTCGCCACAGGAAACATCGAGTACAGCTGCCCTGCCACCAATGAATGTGAGATCACCAAACGCAGAAGGAAGTCCTGCCAAGCCTGCCGTTTCATGAAGTGTCTGACCGTCGGCATGATGCGAGAAGGTGAGAGATTTACAGTCACAAAGAAAGAATCTTGAATTTTTTTCCCACTCCATTCACAACTCACAGGAAAATGAGCAGGTTTGTAAGAAAAAGAAGAATTAGAAAAAGTAGAATGAAGTCAAGATTGAAACTGAAGGGCCAGTTGGCCTCTTGCCCCGAGGGCCACTCACGGTCAGCCAAACACCATCTATTGTCTCAGCCTCCAAGCCCAGTTCTAACTAACAAGACTGGTTCTTTTTTAGAGAGCTGGCCTGTGAGGCATGTTCTCAGAGGCCAAATGGACAAGCAGTTATTTACTAACCACCGCTCTCCTGTGGAAAAACAGTGCTCTGGCTCTCCGGGCTTTCCTTATCTTTGATGGTAAAAGTTTACAGAGGAGCTGCTTAAACTAGATTTTAACCTTCACAAATGAAAAAAAAAAGTCCTCTCTGATATCTTCACCAGCACAAACACTTGGCAAGACAGGAAGTGTTTTATTTGCCTCTGAAAGTATTGCCTTCATAAGTGTGTGAGAGTCAGAAGAGGGGAGATGAGAGAGAGAATGAGAGGTAGGCTCTGCTTCTGTCACTCATAGTAAAGGACCTCTAAGAGAAATGCAGGTGTGCTTGTAACAGTGACAGCCCTCATAGGCTCAATGTAAAGCCACGGGCAAACCTACAGTTTGTACTGTGTGTGTGTTTATGGACACAAACGCCCTCCCCCTAAAAGTCATGATCAGGTAGACTGCACTTTATCCACAAAGACACGCGACCAGATGCACACATACAAAGCCTGCCGTCAGCCTACCTTTTGCGGACCTGAGTGGTCAGCTCACATTATACCCAAAACAACACAGCTGGGGAGCAACAGCAGGCACAAATGCCCCACAGGTCTACATTTGTTTGTGTTGGGTGTGTTTGTTCACTGTGTTGGTGTGCATTCTTATATACACACTTGCTTGCATGTTTTTTGTCCATCCCTACTGAAAAAAACAGCTTAAACTGGTTTGGCGGACTAAGCAGGTTTAAGCAGGTCTAGCTGGTTTCCCAGCCTGGACAAGATGGTCTTCAACTGGTCTTCTAGCCACAATCCTTCTAAAACCAGCTAACAGACCAGCCTGGGAAACCAGCTTGTTTTGTTTTAGCTGTAATTTTTCAGCAGGGATGTGGTTTGGCTTTACATATGAAATTTGTCTTTTTCATCTTTTCCTCATATGCAAAACACACACAGAGCAATCTCATTCAATGCTATTGTTGCCCTGTGCAGGGACATTTGCTTACACGGTCGGTGTTTCTGACAAGTAGGTAATTGATAAGTAGCGGCCTGTTTTCAGAAAGGTCTGAGGGATGTAGTTGCATGTTTGATATGGCATCTTCTCCCATGAGCACCCAGACAAATAGCAGCCTTTTGTTCTTGCTGCTAGCCACCCATACACACATATATCAAAATGGCACCCAATGGCACAGCCATTTGTTGTAAAGTGCTTGAATTTAATACAGAGGTCCGCCTCTACATATGAATAAGGGTCACTTGGAAAATTGATGCATACATTTTCTAATTTTTCCAAAATTAAAAAAAAAAAGAAAAAGAAAAAAAACCCCACATACAAACACATTTCATCCTCATGGCTATTCATTTCAAATATTTGAATTTCTTACATTGTACAACAGAAGTCCCTCTTGGTTTTATGCAGGTAAAGTGTTATGCTAACATTGTTTATTTGTGTTTGTTGGTTTTATGTCACTTTAGAAGCTACATTTGAATATTACGGCAGCGCATTTTTTCAGTTTTGTTGTTTTCACAGTTTGATACTGCAAAACTCACTCATCTGTGATCGGATTATATCCAGATCTGTCATATATATATGTGTGTGTGTGCGCATGCTATTAACGTCACCCAACGTTAATCGTAGCTGGCTAGCTTTGGTAAGGCACGGGTTAAGCTGATGTGTCAGTGTCCATGCAGAGGCGCTGGTTGGTGTGTGGGGGGTGGACTGTTACCCATAGCCAATAGATTGCTTAAGGGGAAGATCTGTCTGAAATTAGCCCTGTCACCTCTGGGAGAGATGGAGGTGGGGAGGGGACCAGACAAAGAAAGGATCGTTCCCACACTTATCCACAACACACACATGCAATTCTGTATATTACGGATCCAAAGTGATGAAATCCCTCCACTGACAGAGCCAGACCTCGTAGGACCTCGTAAGTTCACTCTTTTCCATGCAAATACAATGAATTCACTTTTGAGAACTGCTGCATCTGGATTGTTTATTCCATGTTCCCTAACATTGTTATTTTCAAAGTATGCAGTAATAGTTTTTGGACATTTTTGGGTGGGGGAAATGTCGTTTTAGCATAGAATAGAGAAGTAAACATAGTGCATTTGATTTTGCAGTAATCAAACAAAACCTGATTTGTGTGGACGTGGCCCGAGTCAGTGATTTCAACTTGAGAACCGGATCGGTCTGATTAATTTAGATTGATTTTGTGAACTTGATCAACTGATTCATTTAAAGATCAGATTCAAATAAATGATTCCATTAATCAAACACCAATACTTCTCTCATAAGCATGCCAAGGAGAGTTAGTGCTGATGTCACGATTTTCAGGGATAAACAGGTTAAATTTCAGTCTGTTCCTCACAAATAGCTCTTTTCCTCCTAAAGCTTTGAAAGAAGGCTTTAGAAGTCTTGGAATATAGTGAATGAGTCATAATGGACTACTTCTATCACTTACTTTTATGGTGCTTTTTTATCTTTTTTTAAGCTTGAATGCACCAGTCACCATTCATTCTAATTGTTAAAAAAGAGACCAGTATATTCTTCAAAATACCTCAGTTTGGGTTCCAAAGAAAAAGAAATGTTGAGCAAAATGAGAGTGAGTAAATTATGGTAGGATTGTCATTTTTAGTTGAACCATCCCCTGCCCCTCCACCCCCCACCCCCACCGTCACTGTACACACAAACACACACACATACATGCAACACTCATACATATGTACAAGGAAAGCCTCTCAACACTCATCTCCATAACAACGTGCACTAACCATTGTACTAAGAGCTGTGTGCAGGTGCTCACCTTGCAGACACACGCACGCACTGTAGCTGCATAGAAATTTCTGCCTCCAGCTACATCTCTGTCTGACCCTGGGGGCCAGCCGCCTGCTGCTCTGCTACCTCCAGCCACCCAACTTTAAAATTATATCCACAGACAGTCAGAGATACAGGGACGGCACCTGACAGAGCACTGGCCAGAGACCATGTCTTGAAATCAGCACTAACATGCTCGAGCTAAAGTAGTACTCAGTTGTACACAGCGTGAGGGTACGAGAGCCCTACATCAGGACTGGAGAGTGCTTATTGCACAACACTTAGAGAGATGCAGTTCACACACTCAGATTAACACTCACAGGTGAGCTGATGCATGCATTCAGGTTTACACAACCCCGCTTAGAGATATTTTCAAAGGAAAAGCACTTATGTACAGTATGCTAGTATATTTTCAGGAGTTACACATCTCTAGATAGGCTCATTGAGACCTACACATTCAGAGATGTTATGCGTTAAAGCTAAAACCAGTTTACACATGCTAAGGGAGAAGGTGTGTACGTGTGTGTGTGGACATAGAGATGAGTGGATGAGAATCTAGTAGCCACACACACAGATGGATGACCCCTTAAACAGAGAGAGCTATTTAATATACCTCATCTCTCTTTCTCTCTCTCTCTTTCTTTCTCTCTCTCTCTCTCTGTTGGAGTGATACTTCTGTTTTTACCCTGCAATATACATTTGAAGTCTCTACAGTGAGGGAATGTACTGTAACTCTTGTATGCTTTCCACATAATTTATTTATTTATTTTATTTTGCATACATTTCATTTAACATTTTTTATCATTATTAATATTATAATAATTATTCTTTTTTTACTTTTATTATAAACAATTACATACATGAACACCAAAACAATATTTTTAACATTATCTTCAGGTTCTGTTGGACATGTGCAGGGTGCAGACATTTGGTCTGAACACATGAGCTAACCGCTTGGCCATGACTCTTGGTGCTTTGGTGGTGTAAATGTGTGTTTATATAATATTTTATAACATAAGCAATATGATAATAGTAGTAAAAGTAGTTTATTAATACTAAATGACTCCCAAGTTTGTGCAACCCTAAGTTTCTTTTATCTACATTGAGAAAGCGAGTGAAAGAATGTGTTACAGATGCAGGTTGGCAGTGATGGGGTGCACCTTACGAATATGTAACACCTAATTCCTGCAGAAGGCAATTAGAGCTTGCCCAATTATTGTACTGTGTTTTAGATAGTGGCTGTCCTAACGAAGGCTAGAGTTTAGATTCTGACAGTAGTGGCTCCCTCACCGCATCTCTCTGGGGAGACGAGCAGCCATGGAAGCAAAATAGCCAGACCTGCCTGTAGATATGAGTAGGCTAAAGTGTCTCTCTCTGTGTCTCACACACATACACACTGACATACATACTCATACATATAGAGTGTGTGCTGCTTTTAGTCAGAGCAAGAGAGCAATTTAAAACTCAAAAGTCTGCCTCATAGCATCAAATCCCTCTTAAAATTCCCTCTCTGGTTCTGTAAAGCAAACCCTTCAGTGGCATATGCCATGCTGGCCAATTTCACTATTATCCTGGTTGACACAGAACATGCCACGGTCAATAATCTCAGAGGTCAGATATGCTACTACCATGCCTAGCCAAAAATTAGCTTATCAGCTGAAGAGCCCATTGTTACTCTGTTAGTAGTAATCTCAGTGTTTTAAAGCTAAAGTGTTTTTGATGTTAAAACACTTTTTAATGTCCAATCTTAATTATGCTGAGACAACTATAAGTACGATATTCCCCATTTGATTTGATTTTCCAAGAAAAGTGAACACTGTGGTGCTATCAAAATGTTGCTGTGTTTTTCAAGTATTCAGAGTATGTCAACACAGCAAATTTGGCTGAACCAATGCTGTGAGTTGGAGGTGAGACTGTCAGATCTGTCAGATATGCTGCTGGACTAATGAACTACTTTATTTGTTTCATTACCATACATTTTGTACTGGTAAAGATGACATTTTGTACTGGTAATGAGTTGTCTGGCTTCAGTCATCCCAAGTGTCTCCTGAAAAATATGGCTTATAGAGAACTGCTTGGCTTGATAGGAGTCCCGCAGAGTGCATCTGTCTCACCTCCATCCTCCTCTCTCTGTTAGTAGTAGCCTTTCTACACCATTCATTTTACCCATCTTTTTCTTGACTTTCCTTCCCTCTACCTTTCTTTAATATCTCTCATTTATCTGTCTTTTTTCTTTTCTCTTTCTCCCTCCTTCTCACTCATTCTCACACACTCCATCTCTTCCTTGGCTGCCTCTCGTTCTCTCACCCCTCTCCTCTTCTGACGGGGGGCATAAATCATCGTGCTGTCAGCGGGCGAGGCTTGCTGGATTATGCAACGCCGCCATTCATTTAGAGCCTGAGGAGAGAACCCGTCTGAGACCACTCTCCACCCACCACGTTCCCCCACTCTAGCCTACCCAAAATAGAGAGCCACTGTCTTAAAGAGTGTTCTCTTGGGGGTGATATCATTATGCATTTTCTCTCTCTCTCTTTCTCTTTTTGTGTAGTTTGGCCTACTTTATTCTTAGATAGCGCCTCTGTCTGTGCTTTTAAATGTCAGCATGGCAACTCTTTCTCACAGCTGGTTTGTTTTTCTTACAGCATGAGATTGTGCTCCACACCTTCAGTTTAAGGTCCTCATTAAAGAACAATCCGTTCTCCATCTTCTTGCAAGACACCAAGAGTGAACCCTCACTAGATATGTGGCTAACTTCATTGTTGTTGTGTACAAAACCAACATGAATGTAAATAAATATTGTTGAACAGCATGTCTCTCAGAAGAGGAGTTTTGCATCCTCGTCATAAAGGAAAAATGTTGAAAACCAAAGAGTGCACAGAAGACAGTCAAGCTCTTCAGAATGGAGCGATTTGAATACCATGACAGGCTCATTATAGTGTCATAACTGACTGTGAGCCCCTGCTTGATAGCGCAAGTGATGTGTATCACGGTGCTCAACATCCTCCCATACTCAATGCATGCTTCATGGCTAGAGAGCATGTGTGCGTTCAGGTTGCGTGGGTAATTTGGGAGATGACCAACAATTTCCTGTCTACCGCACTAGCTTAAAAAACCTAAACATCTTACCATAGCCCACCCCTCCAGGTTGGGTCTGGGAATGAAACAGCTGGGTTAGTTACCCTTGCCTCTTCCCCATCTCACATTCTACATCCCTCTCCAACCCTCTCTTGCTATTTAGGCGATCCCCTCTGGCACTGCCTAAAACGACACACATAATTAGGGCATTAACTCCTCTTAATTGCTGAAAGGTTTCTTGTTTTTTCATGCAGACAGAAAGGTCATAGTTTTGCCTTCTCCATCGCCTCTTCAGTGGCAACAGAAGGCACATTAGTGCAAATCCTCTGCCATACTTCCCCGGCTCTTCCTTGGTTCTCCCTTGCCACCTCTCCTCCCTCCCCTCCAATCCTTCCATACCCTTACTCACTGGTGCTCGCCATCCTCAACTAAATGACATCTTTAGGCATTTGAGCAACCCGCAGAGAATTGTTGGATATCCTTGTGCTGAATCGGAGGCAGAATTAGTGCTGTGTGTTTAGACCCGAGCCAGGCAGGGAATATTTTACTGCTGTTGACTTCAGAGGACTGCTCCCATCCTCCACTCTTGAGTATTTCCCAGTCTGCTGCAACCACTTGTGGGCAGAGGGGCAGCTGGAGGTCTGTGGTGTTTCGTTCTCCATACAAAGCACCAGGGAGAATTTATTGGCATTTTAGTAGATTTCTTTCAGAAGGCAGCTGCTTGGCACACTAATGGCAGATATTCACATAATTAGATGTATACATACAATATATGCAGAATACATACATACATACACATTATTTATATATACTTTCTTCACTCTCTGCAAACTAGGATACTTGTGGCCATATCACCATATGAACTCCAGTGCTGGCAGTTTGGTTAACAGTGGTGGTGCATAGTATCAGAGGGGATTGTCTGAATTGCTCCCTTATGGAGTGCAGTAAACTCATGCGAGCTGTTCCTTCCACGGACCTGGCAGACACTCCTGAAGCTGAGGCCTTCGATTGAGCCCATGATTGAGTGGCTCAGAAATAGTGTCTGGATAGCTTCCAGCATTTAGTGTGTCCCTCATCTCAAGCACTTGCTTTCTGCCCCCAGCAATCCCAGAGAACGCCTCCACTGGGATGCCGGTGCGGAGCACCTGCTGACATTTAATGGCTCTTTGTGGGCTCTTGCAACCACACCAAAGCAGCGCACCCAAGCAGCTACCCTGTTGTCAAAACAATGCATCAGTAACGTGCCATTTTGAATGATGTGGCTCAGTCGGCACTAAAAACAGTGCAGTGGGCTGTGGCCACAGGCCACGATTTGCCTTCATTGGCTTTCTCTGGCTGCTTTGTTTTGGTAATTTGTGATAATTGTCCTTACTGGGCTTCATTTGGGCATAAAGGCACCAGTCAGACTAAGCCTCTTGGCTTCTCTGGTTCTGCGCAGCTGCCTGTAGATGGCATATTTTTTGCATGCTGAGCTCATAGACTCTGCCTTTCCAGTAGGCCAGGCCAATTTGGTTGCAGGGCAGGGCCTGAAATTTGTCAGGGGCCTGATGCCCACACAGCTGGTGCATGGAGGATGTCCTATTTCTTATGTCAGGAAGCCGGCCAGGAACATCGTTACAACACGATCACAAGACAGAGAGCATCAGCCTCTCTCTCCTGATTATCTTCACTTATTGGGAACCAACACCTAACACACAAACATAGAAACTCCAGGCATGTGATATACATATCATCACACTTTGTCAATCTGTGTGGACTTGTGTGGTTGAGCAGGAGGAAAAGGAAGAGGCAAGAAAGAGGGAGGTTTGAGAAGCCGACTGGTCTGGCATGAAACCCGAGGGGGACTGAAGAGGCTGAATTTGGCGCAATGTGGAATCACTGGCTTTGAGAGGGTAGATAATAGCAATGTATGAATGACAGGAACTGGCACACTGGAGCAGAGAAAGTCTTGCATTCCTACAGTACTGTCAGCAGTGTCTGCACTCATCTACACTTTTCCTGAGTGCAATGTTATAACTCCAAAACCTCCAACACTAAAAGGTAGTGCACCCCTCAGGAGCATATGAACTTTAGCATTCCAACCCGGTTCAACAAATACTTACACACTGACAGATTTGTGAGTCTTTCATTTTAAGCTCCCGGCACTCATAACTGTCATCAATCAACACAATTATTCTAATGTGAACCCTTAACAAAATAATGACATATTTACTGCATCTCCTTTTTAAGCATACAACACAATGCTGCATCTAATTACAGTAGCATGAGTGTCCGCTTGTACAAAAGCAATTGTGTAATTTGCAGTAAAATAGGTCACAGTCTTTGAAACAAGGTATTATGAATGTATTTCTATGCAATTGCTAATTTCTCATCCAAAAATAGTGTAGAAATGACCTGCTTAGTTTGATGCTGTGTATTAATCTATCAGAGATATCCCCACAGATCTGCCTGTTGTTGTTAGACACTTTTTAATGTTGCTTACCATTTTTGATTTACACTGTTTTCTGTATGGTTGTTTTTTGCCATTTAGCAGATGCTTTTCATACAAAGTGAATTACAGTAGAATGTTTATAAAGTATCGAACCAGCAGCTTGTAAAATCAGTTAAATCAGATGCTTAACCTTATTGCTACCAGCACTCCTAAAAGTTAATTTCTGTTATAATGATCTTAGTGTAGTAATGGTCTGTACACAACATGCATGCTTTAACTAGGAAAAGCACTGCTTTCACAACTCTCTGCCGCACACACACTTACAAACACTCTTACAAACAGAAAGTATTATCCTCTCTTTGTAACTCAAGCTGTCCAGCACAGAGCTGTTAAAGCCCTGATATGACCGACAGATGAAGTTTCTTTAGAGGAGTGCATTTCAGTGGGTCATACCCCCGTCACTCAGCCGTAAACCCTCACCACACTTACAGTTCCTGTTTATCGCACCTAAATTTCTTGCCAAACCCACACACACATACAAAAGTCACTTAGTCATATAGTCCACCAAAAGCTAATTTTTACAAAACCTGTTAAAAACTTTCAGTGCACTGCAGTTTCTCATATCGTAATCACCTGCGATGAGTCAATGTAGCAAAATGAATGTGAGTGGATTGCAAAGCATTTAATTTGCTCATCGGGCCTCATTCATTAAACTTTCATACCTGCATACATGTATATGAGTAAAGTCAGAGTAATTTGCGCATAAAATCAAATCCTTCATGAAAACTTTCCACCGGATTCAGAAACGCTTCGTACTCCCCAGATTTGTTAGGAAAACCTGTGTATATTAGTGAATTCCAAACATTTGTAGCGTGTGCACGTTAATTCACAATTATCATAATCCACGCCCATGAAAGAACCATATAAGGAAGGCACCAGACTCGCTAGTAAATACTGTTAACATCTATGCAGAATGGTATTGAAATCGTTTTTATGAATGAAGTTCATTCACATCATAAAATGTTCATTTAGCAAGCTCAATGGCTTCTCATCCAAAGTGAGAACTCGCATGTTTTTGCTCGTATGATGCTCTTTTCTGAAACAAACAATTCAAAAAGTAAATAAAAATGGATTGACATAATTTTTTTTTTTTTTAAATGTTCAGTACTGTACTGCAAAAGGATGATGTCGACCATCATTAACCTTCTCTGGTTTAGTTTGCAGCTCGTCGCCAGCATAATTTGTAAAACTTCTCGGGTAAATCATGATGTAAGAGTGATATAGGCTACTTGCAACTGGAAGAATCTTCAGAGAAATTAATAGAATGCCTAAAGATATTTGACCAAATGCTGTAAGATATTAGAGTATGGTACATTTTTTTCATTACTTATTTAATTTGACTTCTATCGACATTTTGTCATGACAGTTTGCCTGAAAGAACACAACACGTCGGATGTCTTACATGCGATTTACACGTGGTCGGGAGCAGGTGTAAATTGTGTTTGTACCAAATAACTTTTTGAAAATATGAACATTTTAATGATTCTAAGAATTTACATCAAAACGCTTTGGGAATGAATTACACAAAAATGTGTTCTGCTCGTTTTTCATGAATGAGCTGATTGTCTTTAAATTGCTTTGTGCTAATTAGAATGCAAATTGCCTAATTGCACAGATTTTTTTTTTTCTTTAAATAAGTGCTGTACATATTAAGTCAAAGTCATATAGAAAATGTTTATGATATTTGTGGGCAGTAAAATAGAGGATGCCACACAATATTTTTTAACATGTCATTCAGTTCTCAAAAATATAAAACATATATCTCAGTTCTATTTCTTCATTCTTTTCTTTTTTTCTCATTTACACTGGCAGCCAAAAGTTTGGAATAATGTGCAGATTTTGCTCTTGTGGGGGTTTAGATGGGCAAGGAGTAGGCGAGAAGCAGCTTAACAATATAAATAATATTTAATTAAATAAAAAGACACACACAAACACATACAGGGCAGCTGCCTGTAATTCTCTCTCTCTCAAACTGTCGTCCTCGGCCACCTTTATTCCTTGTGCGCCCCCACCAGCCCGACCCCGCCTTCCTCTGCTCTACACTCATATTTAGAAGTTTGGTAAAGTGAACAATCCATGAAATATATGTATTTCAACCACAAAAAAAGGAGAATGATGCTGGTCCTGTCATTTAAAAGGTTGAATGAACACACTGGACACAGTAACTACCCACTCATCTCCCACTGACCATAAAGTAATCTGCTGACCTTCTATAGCCTGTCTCTCTTTCCTACAACACCATTCGTTTTCCCCATTGCCCCATATTAACCAGCATGGCCCAGCCCCCAGCACCACCCGGTGCTCCAGCTCTCTTTCCCTACCTCAGCGCTAATGCAATCTCTCCCCATCAGACAGAGAGAGCCACCATCACCCCCTCTGCCTTACAGCAGTGGTACCATATCAATCTTACAGTTCCTGATAGACTATGACCTGCTACAAAAATCTGTCTGTCCCGGTCATGTTAAAGGCTTGTAAATGTGTACACATTTTTGAAAGGGGAAAATGCATTTTAAAAATCTGTTTATTTATTTATTTTTTTGTCAGTTTTAGTCTTAGACCACTTTTTTTAAAGTTCTTTGGTATATGGTGGGGTGTGAAAAAATAATCTGACTTTTAGTACAAGTTAATATCATCAGTGTCACATATTTTCTTATTCCACTTTCGACATGTAAGTAGTGCAGAATATGTTGTCATAAAATATAGTTGTTTCATTTTCATTCCCAGATTCTTTTGAATCTTATATGCCATAGCAATGTGTACCTGAGTGGTTTGTGGTTAATGCAGTAAGTCACTCAGAATTACAGATTAAAAGACCTTTTAATTTCTATTACTGTTCAACCTCATAAGGGTTAGTTTTGTTAACCACTTACCCCATCATATACCTCTACTCAATGTCTAACCACCTACATGTCCCCCACCCTCACAAGACACCTACTGTCTATTATGATGATCTATCAGAAGCTCTCCATGCGATCAGTGAGGCCGAGGGGAGTGCTAGCACAGCAGGAAACAGCGTTGCTTGTGAAAGTGTCTGAAGGCAGCAGTGGAGGGCTCAGCCCGAGACACACGACTGATGAGACTTTAATTAGATCATTTAGAGGCGAGGAATTGTTCAGGCAGAGAGAGGCCTTGTTAATGCAGTCATACAGCCCACAAAGTAGTTTTTTTCCCTAGCACTGATTTTCCTCAGGTAATAACCAAGCCTACCTCACACAAACAAGTTCAGTGAAGACAGCGACTGTGAAAAACTGCCTTTAGAACTGAGTTGAATTCACCCTTTGAGGCTTTGAGGATTTGGAACAAGCCTTTTAAAGCATGTTGTCAATATATTCTCCTGTACTGTCTAAATTACAACTCTTGAACTTGTAGTTCAATAAATTTGATTTAGAATCAGAACTTTCACAAGCTCTACAGAAAAGGAGAGAGAAACTTGAAATTCAAATGTTGAAATGGCTGAGTAAACATAGATTAGGGATTAATTTTACTACTGCATATAATGTATATATTCACACATAAAACACACAGTAACAGATAAATGTGTTTACAGGTGGCTTGTAAACACAGACATGACTTCCAGTAATTGAAAGACATGTCTTACAATACATACAGTAATTGGTGACATGTTTTAAAAACATATAGAATGTATTAGTAATGCACAATATATTGGTAAACTTGTTGAAATCTGCCAATATTATTTACTATATATAGCAATATTACTTATTGTTATTATTATTATTATTATATTACTTATTATTATTATTATTATTATTATTGACCTGATAGGATTTCAAAGTACTAAACAAACAGTTATAACTCTTTATGTATTTATGTTATGTTTTGGTGCACTATGACACTTGCAGAATGCAAAATTCTAAATTGCAGGTTAAGTTTGAATGCTTTTCTTAAAACAGAAAAAACAGTTATTGACCACACATAATTATATATATATATATATATATATATATATTATCAATTATCAGCTATAATTTTTGGCCAAAAAAAGGATGCATCCCTAAAAGGTTTAAAATAATGTGAAATATTGAGTGCAAGAGAGGTAGAATTTGTCAGAGATTTCATAGGTGGACTCTAGCAAGCTGTGTTGAGACGTCAGGAACGTGGTTGCCACGTCAGACCACAAATCATATTGTAGCCGTGCTTTACAAGTGCAGTTGCATCTCATTTGTCACTGTTTGATCTGTAAGTGTGGCTACAGGAAAGGAAGGCCCTCTATCATGCCAGCAACTTAATGGCTGGGAGACTGCCGACGGCCTACAGCCACCTGCCCACATACCGCACCACAGCGCTGATCTGTTCTCATTTACTCCACCATCAGGCCAGATGAAGGTGCGAATGGCCTCCTTTTGATACCACAATGCTGGCTTCCACATCCCCTGGCCAATATCTCAACCTTACACACCAATGTGTTTGTAACACCTCATTCTGCCTCTGCATTTGCCCACCACAGGTTGTCTGTTCGGATTAAACAGTGCCCTCAGTTGTTAACAGAATTATGCTCCTTGATTCTGCAGCAATACAATTTCCTCAAATGTGCCATCTGCTATTGCATAAAATACATTTATGCATTTGGCAGATACTTTTATCCCAAGTTGACTCACAGTGCATTTGTATCAGTACGTGTGTTCCATCAGAATTGAACCCATGACCTGAACTTTGTTAGTCCAGTGCTTAACTTGAGCTGAAGGCTAATGGCCATAATGATTAATTAATTATGATTATTAAACTAATTATTATTAGTAGTAGTAGGAGGAGGAGGAGAATAATAATAATAATAATAATAATAATAATATATATATATATATATATATATATATATATATATATATATATATATATATATATTGTTTTATTCATGTATTTTATTAATCATTTTTATATAAATAATAATTATCATTTAATATTTTATTTTTTCTTATTTAATAGCAGCTCTAATATTTATTATTAGTAGTATTATTAGTAGTAGTATTATTTGACCATTAGTGTGATCATCCTAAAGGGCTATAGCCATTGTTGTTGTTTTTTTTCTATTTCAATTTGTAAAAAGACATGGGCCAAGGGGGCCATGTAGAGATGTTGAAAGAGTCTTAGACCATTGTGTGGTGTTAATTCGCTCTCTGCTTGCTCCTGGGTAGACTCGAGGCCTGGGTAAATTCAGTTTGAACACAGCACATTGTCTAAACATATCGGTCTGCCAATCAGTCACCCCGAGCCCTGATAAGAGCCGTCTTGTATTATTGAATCAACAATAGGGCGGCTCTGCCAGCAGGAAGATAACACACGCTTATTTCTCTTTAAGTCTCGGCAGAAGAAAGGCGCTGTCCACATCCACCTCATATAACTGCCTCAATTACCATAAAAACCACTGCCTTGCCCAGCCGCACACATGCCTCTGCTCTCCTACTGGAGCCAGGCACAGCTCTCTGTGTGTGTGTGTGTGTGTGTGTGTGTGTGTGTGTGTGTGTGTGTGTGTGTGTGTGTGTGTGTGTGTGTGTGTGTGTGTGTGTGTGTCAGTGAAGGAAGAGGGCCATAAGATAGCAGTGTGTTTCCAATTATGAATTTCAACATTTCAATCATTTGGATGACATTCCATCAGCGCTCACAACCCCCCTAAAATTTCAATGTCCTCTATACTGTGGATCCTGGATGAAAGATGGGGCGTAATAAAATGCTGCTCTGCACTGAACAGCCATGATTCGATAACCAATAACAGCTTTACACAAGTGACACCACCGCTCTACTCTTGGATTGCTCTGTCTATATTCTTTTCTTTTTAGTTTTGTTTTTCCTCTTACAAAGCAAGCACAGACATGTCAATTTGTCCCAGACACCGATTCCTCCCTCTCCAACATGTGTGCAGTCGTTTAAAGTGGGAAATTCGATGGTGATCCAATCAGAGGTGATTCCAATATTGACAGTCAGCAATATTCTCCTGCCCAAAAATGATCGCCGTTCATCATTTTGTCTATTAAGTCAGCTGTGCATTTGGCAGGTTCGCAACAAAGCCCTGAAAGAGTTGCAGCCAACCACGACTAGTGTTTTTGGGCTGAAATATTGTATGAAATTTGTCCACATCAGTCAATGCCCACTCACAAGCTTCAGCCCACTGCAGTCACATGACTGTTGTGAATTTATTCTGCCTCACCTGCAGTTTTTTTTTTCCAATAGACCTATTCTCAGTGCTATCTCACTCCACTCTCTTTTTCTCATTTAAAGAAGTATTGAGAATGGACATTGCATGACAAAATAATTAAAGAAAGTAGATAGCTTGGTAATTCTCCCTGGGTTTTGAGTGGACAAAGAGCAGGGCACCCTCTCTATCTCTTTATTTTCTCTATGCATCTCTATTTTTCCCAGCTTCAAATCAGCTGTGCAGGGAACGGCAGCCAAGCACCGGACACATTTCATTAGGATCACCCACTCCGGCTCCTCTTTTCCCCCTGTTTTTGTGGGCTTTGGAAATATAATTTTCAATTTTTAATTTGATTCATTTAGATTAAAATCATTAATCAGGACTGAAAGTGAGTTAATTTTCTGGAAAATAAATGAGCTTGTTCAGATAGCTCTTTATTAAGTGAGAGGTGTGTGTGTGGAAGGGTGGGCGGTGATGGAGCAGGTACGTTAGAAGAGACTTTCGGACTAAATGAGAACTAGAGCGATATGCTGTACCACATTAGTAAGCTGTTCAAAGGATTCTATTCAAACATCTCTATATTTCCAATCTCACTTTATATACTAGATGTATATTGCATGCATATGATTTATTGCACTATTTTGTGCATTATGTAAGCAAAATAATAGATACAACCTTGTGTCTTGTGTAGTTTTATTGTAAATATTGTTTTCCTAGCAATATTGAAATTAAAGCTGGATTGTAACTGCAGATTTACATTTGGTTAATATAGGAATTGATTACTAAGACAATGATGAAAGATAACGTCCCATAATTTATTACTGAAAAAGAATCAGAAAATAAAAGTATTCTACATCATCATTAATAAAGCAAATTTTTGACTGCATTAATTTAACATATATTTTCAAAATAGAAATAATAAGACCATAAACATCAAAAGGTAGTTTAACCTGTTTGGTATTTAAAATCTATGCATTTTGGCATGTTAATGAGAATTTAATTTAGCTATTCCAGCCAATGGTCCAGTGGTCATACATTTTTTAAAGCACCTCAAGGGCTCCAGTCATTCACATGTCTGTTATTCATGTAACCTCTCTCACCTGCATTCAGACCCTTTGCCAAGGCCTTTAGCAGCTTGTATGGAAACAAGCACTCATTTGATTCATTTCTTTCATTTTATTCCTGACAGTTTGATGCATGTTGCAGCTTTGTCTTTGGGAGTGTTGGTGTCTTTTTTTCTTGTCTTCTAGAATGTGTCGTTGATTCGTGTCTGCTATCTAATCGAAACAAACTGCTAACACCCTTTATCCGACCACACAACTACACCCACTAAAGCTGGCTTGTTTGTCAAGATGGTCACGTCTGTTTACTTGCCGGTGGTCAGCACATTTTCACTGGATGCAAATCCTTGTCAAGGGCTAAGCCAAGCACAAGTAAAAAAATCTTTCACAACACAGTCAAAAATTAAATGCTTCTGCATCCGATATTCCAGAATTCAAAGTGCCACCTCCAATATTTAGATTTTGCAGCCCCCCAATCAAAAATATTTTTTCTTTTTTGAAAAAGCACAAGACAAATGCTGTCAATATTTGCTCCTCGCTGTAATTATGTTATGGAGAAACTCGAAGGGGGGCGATTGTGCACGAAGAAGTGGGGGGAATTTAACAGGCTTAAACATCAGAAAATCAAATAGAAAATCAAATTTTATTCATGAATGGCACCACAGAGTGCACTTGCCCCAGAGCTTAGTGACCAATATTTACAGTGGCAAAGGAAATAAATTCTCATTGGATTAGGAGGGAGATTCAGTTGACAGTGTATGTGTTTACCCCTTATTTTCTCTCCCTGCGCACTCTCTCTCTCTCTCTCTCTCCCCCCTTCACCTCAGTGAAGATTTAATAATGAATTCCTGTAGATCTCAGGGGATCTGGAAACCAGCAGTCCTGTTGCTTGCCTATGTTCATTTGTCCGAGACCCATTTGCGTCCTGTGTGTAAACTCTGGCGATTGCGATTGTGCTTTGCTCTTTTTCTCAGAATGGTGCATCTTTGGATTTTGCTGCAATTAACCAGCAAGATCACGATGAATGAAGTTGAGTTAAAGTATTCTTATTGTGAGGTTTTTATTGCTTTGCCTCTAGAAGGTGTACTTAAGATAGACTTAAGGTGAACATTTCGTTTTTCTCAATCACTTTGGCTCAATTCTTGAATGAGAATATTTTTTTTCAAAACAAAAACTTCAAATCTCTGAACAATTTGTTTCTTGTTCACACCAGATTTGAATTTCATATTCATTTAAGTAAATTGCACGCATTTTGGCAAAAGCACAATTGTCTACAATTTGCACGTGGCTTGCTGATCAAAGCTGATGATCAAAGCTGACTGAAATTGTCATACTCTTCACAACTTCTAAACATTCTTTCATCATGTGAGCCATCAAAATCAAAATGATCCATTCAATGATCAAAATCTGTCAGACATACATGTACTGTATATTCCATAAATATCTATGACATTGATTATTTGTGATGTCTGTCAAATCTCTGGCCAGACCAACAAAAGCAACAGGATGTCCACCGAGAAGATGGGAACTTGTAGTTTTATGTACTGTAAGGAGGTACAATTTATTGTTTTTTACAGAACCACTGCAGGTTTTTTCATTGTGCAGGTTTTTTCATTTGTTTTATTTATTTATTTTAATTTTTTTTGCATGTATGTCATTTTGTGGCAAATTTCTGTTCACTATATATGACTTTTCATGTAAGAAATGTGTAAAAATGGACATGCAAATGTGAATTTTCTGTTTACATGTCACAAATTGCTATAAAAATGTATTTACTGTACACATACAAATGTGCATATTGTTTTTCTGTGTACTACAATATTGCACAGTAAAAACTTTACCTACTGTTGAAATCGGTATCTACAAAGCTCAGTGTGATCCACAATAGCATTCAGTTTGACAACACTGACATTCTTGTACAGTAAGCAGTCAGTGTCAACAAAAAAGCAGAACAAACATGAAATTTGTATTTAACAAACATTTCCAGGGTTGACTGCCATAGTGAAAAAACATCTAAATATTTTGATCAGTACGGCTCACACAATGACAAACATTTTTAGTGACACTGGCCAATTTACTGTCACAATAACTAGATTTTTAAGCATAAATTAAATGTTTTGGTTGAGTTACTACATTTTGCAGACATGGAATAGAGTTGTGATGTCCATTAATGACAATTGCATTTACAGTTTAGAGAATGTTAAGACTGTTAACTAGCAAAACAGTCAAAAAATTAGCAAAAGCAATTGAGAAAAACTGTAACTGAGTTTGGCAGTTTAGCACACTTTGGTACTATTATCAAATGTTAATTTCTGTTGTTGCCTAATGACTGTTAATTGTGTGATGACAGACAGAGAGAGAGAGAGAGAGATAGATAGATAGATAGATAGATAGATAGATAGATAGATAGATAGATAGATAGATAGATAGATAGATAGATAGATAGATAGATAGATAGATAGATAGATAGATAGATAGATAGATAGATAGATAGATAGATAGATAGATAAAAATCAACCTAATGTACGGTGCCATATCAGTAATATAATGTATTTATACCACATTGCTATGCTGTAGTAAATAAATCAAAACAGCATTCTTTCCTCCTCATGTTTGGCTTTGGTCAGGGTTTAATTTTTCTTCAAGACATACTGTTGATGGAAGATCTATTCTGGTATACAGTTGGCCAGTTAGCTAGTTAATTGTTCATTCTTATATATATATATATATATATATATATATATATATATATATATATATATATCCTGCAGAGAGTAAGCTATACTGTTTTGATGCATGAAACATGTAAAAAGAGACAGAACTATAACAGTACATGTTTTGCATTCCTGTGAACAGTTAAGCCTTTGTTGAGTGGACATGGCATAGTGTTTACACGTGTCAGCTGCAGGAATTTTGGCTGCCATATTTACTCTCCAATGCTCCATCAGCCTTTGCCAATACAACAGAGTCTCCTTGCATCTTTAGACTGTCTGCACGCATTCTGGTAACTACTAGACAAGAATAGGTGTAATTTAATGATGTCAGTTTGAGACATTTGCTCTGTTTCAAAACCAAGTGTGTTGCCTATGAAGACAGAATTTTAAGCCATCATAGATTTGACCTAGTCTTTGGTGCTACAGATGTCAATGCTGTTTCCGAAAGTCATCTTGATTATGGTGCCTTCTAATATACCTTGTTTTTGACAACTTTTAAGGCAGCATCATATGTATCCTTAACAGAGAAGGCAATTCCATAAAGCTCTTTGATGAGTTCAGTGAAAAAGTGACACAAATGTGAATAAATCGAGAGAAATAATATATGTAGATAAACATATATTTCATTAAATACTTCAGTGTAATTAAAATGTATTATTTTACTCAATATTTTTGTATGTAATGTTCTTAAGCATACATTAGTGACATTAGCTTAGTGACATGCTAGCATGTGCATGGAGTTGCTGTCTGGCACTTTCCTAGTCATTCACCTGTAAGGTTACCTCAGAAGGCAGCTGCCTACACTACAAATATATATATATATATATTATTTTTTTATTTATTTAAATATTTTTTAAAGGACGTTTAGTCATTTTAATGGAAAAGACAATGATATTGATTAAGTACATAAAGTACATTTAGATATTTTTACTAGAAACCATGACAAAAATACTGGTTAAGATTTTATTTATTTATGTATTTATTTATTTTGCTTCTTATGTAGGTACTTGATATGTTTTTGAACAACTTTTGTTTTAGTCTTATATTATACATGCTAATACATAACATTGATGCAACATTCACACTTTTGTCCTCCATCTTTCCATCCATTAATTCCCTGACGTCAGAAATCTCTGGACATGTCTAATACATTTGTCTTTTTTAAAGTGGCACACATTGCTGCTAGGTTGATTGTTTCCTTCACACTTCTTGTAAATTTCTGCAGACGCCTTGCAGGATTCCACGCCACCTATGAAATTCAAAACAAGCCTTGTAAGAAGTTTACGGTCATCTGTGTGTTCTAATAAAAATGTGGAGGGAAAGATTTGAGAGGATGCTGGGATAATTTAAAACAAGGGATAGATCCCACCACAAAGCAATAAGTCAATTTGTCATCTTAATTAAAACAGTAAGATCTTGTAATCTACTGGGGATTTACAATAGTGTGCAAAAAATATTTAGGTGTTTCTCTTTTCTTCTTTCTTCTTTTTTTCTGCTTGCATGAAATTTCATGCATTTGTCATGACATGGAGAGCTGTAAAAGCAATTTGTGTCCACTTTGTGCTAATGCATGTTACTAATCACAAGTTACATTTCAAGCTGCACAAATTATATTATTTGTCATCTTTGAGCAATAGCAATATTGCTGTCAACTGTATAGAAGCGATAATGTTAACAAAGATGAAAGGAAAATCAATCAAATTACTGTACACGTCTGTCTCAAAGAATAAAATACATTTTCTTTCCATAATTTTCAAGGAACCTATTCTTTAATAGTTAACAAGTTTGACCTAGTTCCTCATTACATTTATGGAGAAACCCACATACACAAGATGGTATAAAGGATGTGGTTTCTATTAAAACTGTAATATCAGAGTGTTCTTGTGGTGTTCATCACATTAAGCAATGTTATTCATCATCACTGCACAGGCCCATAGATACACTGTCAAAGAAACAATTGGCAGCTCTTTGTACCTGCGCCTGTGTGAAACCTGAACCAGCAGCGCACCATGCGTAGACAGGCGCCTGCTTGCTTTTCAGTCATGTGGTGATAGAAAGTCTATCAGCAGTCAGATGTATTGCTATTATGACCCAGTATGATGGTGTGAAGCCACACTCACCATTTATGGTGGGTAGTTATTCCCCCTGGGTCCGTATTATGCAGCCACATCTAAATCTTAACCATATAAGATAACCCACAAAGCTGGCTGCAAATCAGTAACAAAGGGTAACTTATTCCAATGTTGTTTGTTTTGGAACGTGTAAATCCTTGATCAATCCTCCTGCAGCAAGAAGAGAGGCTATCCTAATAATACCCCCAGCATAGAGGGCATCTTTAAGGGTTGGTGCTGCATTAATTCTTTTGCACTATTTTTAGCACATTGAAGGCCTATGAAGATGTGTCCTGAGCTCTTGGTGTTTAGTTCCTTGATGAGGAGCTTGGACATGTCCGTTTTGCATTTATGTGTGTACATCAGAGTTAAGCAGCATTTAGAATTGATTAGAGAATGCTTTTTAAATTTGAATTTAATTTGGAATGGAATATGGTGTCATCTGCACTCCATGCTTTGTATCCAGTGAGAGAAATCTGATTAGTTCAATAAAAGAGCCAGATATCTGACCTGCATTAACCTGCATGGCAGATGCAGTTTTAGAGCATGAAGGAGATTCCCAAGCAGGGCTGCAGGTGATGCTATTACAAGCATGTCTGTACCAGCAGTGTAGCAGTGAATTAGCCCAATAAACCCTGCATTCCAGGCACTGAAGCCGGGTGACAGGATCCGGTTTCTGCAGGATAAGAGGCTGTCAACATGTGAGCATTGTGTTTTGTTGCATATTTAGGGTGCTGGCATCGAGCAGGCTACGCCAGAAATGTGACATCTTTTTAAGACCTTTGTCTCTTCTCATGTAAAATGAAGCCTATGGTACCTGACTACTTGAGGGGTGTGTGTTCCTTTATGGAACTGTGAGAAAAAAGGGTCACCAATATTCTTTTGTCCTGCAATACAATGTCACATAGTCAACAACTAGCTAGGTCAAAGTTACTGTAATTAACTCCCCTTATCACTCGGTTCCAAAATAAGCCTGTGTGTTTGGAAATTCCAGCACAATATTCATCTACAGGCAGAGATATTAATTCAGCTATGGTCCCTTTTAGCAAGGAAATAACCCAGGGTTAGGAATTAATCAGGGTGTAGGGCAAAAAAAATTTTGTCTGAAAATTCTATCCCAGGCTTAGTTAATTCATAAGTCAAAAACATGCTGCAAAAATCAATTCCAGGAGAAAAATATTTCCCCTTAATATAAATGTAAACTTCTGACCCAGATATAACCAAACATGTGGTTACCAAATAAGATTGCTGGACCAGATGTACACATTTTACAATCGGGCATTGAACAACCTATATTGATCGAATATTGACCTGAATATTGTAAAGAATTTATCCCCTTAATGTCTAAGGTGGTTATAGCCCTGCTACTTAGTAACAGTCTAACAGTCAGGCAGCAATATAAGCAGAATGGGTAAAACCCTCAATAAAATACTTTAAAATCTCTTTGAGTGTTCCTGAATATGAGAAAGGTGCCTCTCATTGTTAAATTATTCAAAGAATGTCAGGCTCTGAAAGCCTAACAGAGGTGCAAATTGAGCACCATTCAGATAAATGTGAATTTCAGTGTTTTAATTGTAAAATGAGGGGTGGCCCACTGGGCCTTCGTGTCCATTCCTTTACTCTCCCGAATGCAACATGAAACGGGTCCTGGGCCACCTTTAAGTGGTTTCCATGGAAACCGCCCATCCCCTGGAGAGGTTTGAATAATTAAATTAAGGCTCTTTTGTATGTCAATTAATTAAAAGCAGGGACAGGTCTTTAAGGCTCTGCACTCATCAGAATCGGGGGTTGGGATGGATGGATGGATTCAGAATGTTTTCACAACCGCCATGCCTCAATAAATTACCCATCACACTTTATTTGCTGTCTTTGTGCATTGAAAATATCAACGTAGGCTTTGAATATCTTAGAAGAACCGCAGGGAGTGATGGGTGGCCTTAAAAGTTAACATGATGCAGTAAAAATGCATGTTCTTAGTCTTTTTGCAAATGACTCATGGGTGCATGTTATCTCAAATAAAAATGTTTTGTCTTTGTAATCTTAACTCAAAATGTATTAACTTGCTCTATATCTGAAACACCTTGTATTTTTCATACCATTTCCCAAAACACATATTTTCTTTTTGAATATCCTTTCAATTCGAAATATGGAAGTAAACTCAGATGTAAAATGGGATGTAAATTGGGATTCATGTTGACTTTAAAGAAACAATGATATGCTTGACATGAGTACTTGAGCACCCATTCACTCTTGGTGGCTTCAGTGTTAAAGTCTCCTATAATTGTTGTCACCAACCCTTTTGAGGATGTGTGTTGACTTTCTGAAAATGTCTCTCTGCTGTTCACCTGTTATTTTGCTGTGAGCTCTGAAGACTCACGCATACACACGGGCAGTCACACACACACGCGCGATGAGCACGAGATGGGCAGGTGTGTGTCCGGATGTCACATGTAGAGAGCAAGCGTGCCCCTCTCTGTCAGCAACTGGTCATCTCCTGTCCACATCCCTGAAATGGCCACTGACAGCTACCGTGCCGTTTATGGTGAGCTGAGGGCTTACGGCAGCCCTCTCACCTCTCTGTGCTTTTAAAGTGACAGAGCTCTGCTTGCAAGTTATGACTTGAAATGTTTTAAATGTTTTCTTTTTTTTGTTTCCTCTTTTTCCACCAGGGGTTCGACTGGACCGTGTGCGTGGAGGCAGACAGAAGTATAAACGCCGGATAGATGCAGAGAACAGCCCCTACTTGAACCCTCAGCTGGCTTTGCCACCCAAAAAGCCATGTAAGTCCACATTTAAACTATACTGTTTTTATACACTGCAAAAATGACATTCTTAATGAGTATTTATGTCTTGGTTTTCAGTAAAAAATATCTAAACATCCTCAAAATAATATAGGTTTTCGTGAGAAGTAAAACACTTTATGATAAACTTATTAAAAAAAAAATATATATATATATATATATATATATATATATATATATATATATATATATATATATATATATGGGAGGGTATGTGATTCTAAATGAGAATGCCTCCAAAGTTGTTATATATATACAATATATATATATATTATGGCTGTCGATTTAACGCATTAATTCGGTGCGATTAATTTGACAAGAAATAACGCGTTAAAATAATTAACGCAATTAATCGCATGCCTCCGGACCATAATTGGGAAGATTCCTGAGAAATGCAAGCTTGTAGTACCACATGTTTACTCCAGAGGGCAGTGAGTGAAATTTCAGCTGTGTGAGCAACGCACAGATTATACAGTGAAGAAAACAACATTCAGCAGACACACAACACAAACATGCGTTACGTTCTTGCGTTCAAAACACTTGAAGGAGCGCATATGCGAACTAAGGGATCTCAAGATGTGTTTAAAGATTGAGTATTAAACTATATTTAACTTGACACAGTGACCTAAACATTTTACTTTTATGATGCAACGCACCCGAGACTCTACACAAGCATGTCTGATGCAGGTGTACATTAACGGGCTCTTAAACAAGCCATCATAATAAATCTCAAACTGATTGATAAATTCACTTGTGAAATGGATTGCTGTGAACTATATGCCAATGATTGGCTTATGATCAATAATATGGTAGTAAACAATACATCGTATTCTAAAGCCGCTTTTTGTATTGTCTTATCAATGATTAACTCTTCTGCCACAAGAATGTAATGCACTTTAATTATCTGAATATTTTTTATTATATATATATATATATATATATATATATATATATATATATATATATATATATATATATATAATTTTTTATATTTAAAGATAACTATGTATAATTGTATATTGATATTAATAAGTATAATCTTTATATATTGAATTAATGTTATATGAGGGGCTTTCTCAGCAAATATTTGTATATGCGATTAATCGCGATTAATTAATTGGGACACCATGTAATTAATACTGATTAAAAATTGTAATCGATTAACAGCCCTAATATATATATATATATATATATATATATATATATATATATATATATTTATTTATTAATTTTTTAAATCCAATTTGGGTCTTTGTAACTCATATTCATATTGTGATTAAATAATTGTTCTCTTTAAAATATTTTTTGGGTTCTTTTCCAGTTTGCAATGCACACACAACCACACTTAGAAATATTCACCCATTTTGTGTTAAATGCAACTTGTATTCTGTGTCACCACTATATCATCAAGACAAATGCTGAAATACAGAAATAATTCACTTATATTTCAATGTCACCTTACATTGGCCTGGCTACTTATTTGCCTTGCACCAGGAAATTGAAATCAAAACAAGAAAGACAGAGATGTAGTATATGTCAGAGCCAATCGCCAAAGTTGTTTGTGTGTGTGTGTGTGTTACGGGAGGGGGGTGTGAGAGAGAGAGGTCTAATCCGGATTAAATCCAATCTGGCAAAGACATCAAACCCACAATACCGGAGCTTCTGCGTTGTCAGACTGCTCTGCAAACAAACAGCATGGCAGCGCTTAACAGATTTGTCCCTAAAGCCTTTTTACTTAATGGTAGCATATTCTCCTGGAATACAATATGATTTTATGTATGATAGCAGTGGAAATAATCTTAATTATTACAGTGGTAGAAATCATTTTAGGAATACACCGCTCTGAATAACCTTCTGCCTAATCCTTCTGATCCCCCTTCCAGGTTCAGGCTTATTTCCATCCACCCAAAGCAACTTATTTGAAAGCTTATTATTTCTGTCCAGCTACCATCCAGTTTCAATATGTAGATTGTTTTTTTTTTGACTGAGGCTGAGTGGATGATGACAGTATTTTCATTTTGGGTGAACTATCCCTTTAAGAGACACCACTGATGTTATTTTATCAGTTGGTAATTCAGAGGGCACCCAGTGTTGCATGGAAATACATACTAATGTTTAGATTTTTTTAAGGTTTCTTAGATGTTTGAATGCAGTTTCCCATTAACAGAGGCTTTTATCAATCTATCGTCAAGCTCTTTCTATCTTTTCTCTCTCTCTCTTCTTTCTATTTCCACAAATAGAGAGGAGTAGCCAAGGTCCCAGCCGACCTGATTGATTATTTGCACATAACAAAGGCATGGGGTTTGGAAATTGGGTTGCATTGATTCTAATTAGGGAAACATTAAATAAGATTTACCTAGAGATAGCACTTAGAGGCTCCCCCACTCCCTGGAGTAGAGGCGCTGGGCTGATTGATCCATTTCCTACCCTCCTCCAACACACACATACACACCTCTCAGAAGTTAATGCTTTGTAATTTAGTAATCGTTTTTTGTGTCCTCAGACCTCAAACACATGTGCCTTGGGGTCAAAGTGATTCATTTTGGCCCTGCAAACATATACATGCACAGATATTCCACTGGTATATTTAGGTTCTGTCTGTCTATGATATTGCATTGACATAGATGATTAAGCAGCAAATGAATTTCATTTAACAGTAAGAGTGTCTCTAATTACCTACCCTCTCATTAGAGTGACAAAATAACCCCAACACTAACCTTCCTGCCCACAATTTACAGCGCAATCCAGAATGAGATTCAAATGCAGAATATTGCTCTGTACAGCAGTGCTTCTTCTTTGGTGGGTTGAAACCCATAATAAATTGCAGGTCTGCTCTAATAGGGTTGCAGACAAGAGGAAAAAAACAATGCTAAATGCAAATAACTATACAGTATAATCATGTTTAGCTGCAAACTACATGTAAAGAGGATTATTCACTTTTAACCAAGTTTTAAACGGGAGTAATTTATTAAAAAAATCCCAATAAAACCCAAACATCAAATATGTCAAATAACAAACGTATTTAAAAACTGTAATATGAATGAATTATAGTGTTTAACTAATGACATTTTTGTTTAATTCTGTACGATAAATAATGTTGGTACTTGATGTCCAATGAAAAAACTAAGTCTTGCAGCAAAACCGGTTGAGAATCAGTGCTGTACAGCATTAAACTTTCTCCCAGACTATGCACAAGAAACCAAACAAGGATTGTTTTGTTTTACCAGGCATTCATATAGCAAAAACACCATTATGAGTTACCCAAACATAACTATGTCCACCCAAAGAAAATAACTATGCCTATATTTAATGTTATCTGACTGCTTTCTTTGCCAGTGAACCAAACACTATATGACCTTGCTGGTATAATCCCAATCTGTCTCTTTGTTCTCCCCTCGATGTTCAAATACAGTCCCCTTTGGCTGCCTTGCAGATAACAAGATTGTGTCTCACTTGCTGGTGGCAGAGCCTGAGAAGATCTACGCCATGCCTGACCCCACCGTGCCCGACAGCGACATCAAAGCCTTGACCACGCTCTGCGACCTGGCTGACAGGGAACTGGTAGTCAACATTGGCTGGGCCAAGCATATCCCAGGTAGGACATATATACGGAGTACTTGCATACTTACAGACAAACTCCCAAATTAACTATGGATTCGGCGGTCTAGCATTCTAGATGCATGCAGTCTAAAATGGATGAAAAATAGCGAATCCGTTATGTATATAGGTTTAAAAAATTGGGGTAAAAAAGGTAAGTAATGGAGGATTTTATATGAAATATCTAAAGAACACATTATTTTAGACATAAAAAGATCACAGAAATACAATTAAATGATTTGATAAAATAAATCAGTTCTTCTCCCCCACTCCCAAGCTCGGGCCTGGGACATAAGATCCAGTTTTCCCGCCTTATTGGCGGCCTTGCTTAGCTCTTATATTAGTTGATTTAATGGCAACATGCACTTGAGCTGGCATAGACTACAGGAAGGAAATATGACCATTTGTACCAAAAAGTTAACATTGGCCTATATTTTCTTTTCTGATCATGACTTTTGATCTTAGACTTCTGGACCCCACTGTATCTGTAGGAGTAATTGCTGTTTTTAACTAGTGCAAAACACTATGCTGAACTCTAAACAAACCTGCGCCTTGTCACTCAAGGGCATTTGCCATCACCCTGGACACCACCGACACATTTCTTTGCTCAGCATTTTTCCTCCCTCCCTGTGACAACAAACAGGGATCAATTTGTTTAGTTTTAGCTTAAGCCCTTTTTCACTATACAGTGATATCTGCAGGAGTGGAGGGCAGGTATTTTCTCCTGCTGCCTTGGCCCACCAGCTGCGGCCTCGTTGAAAGGATTCTGACATTAGCCATTAACGATAATGGTATGACTGACCATGATTGAGACTGCGGCTTATTGCCCATCTCCACAAGACAGAATGAGGAGTTTCCAGTAATCTGTTTAACAAAGCCCCTCTTTTGCATTTAATCTGAGACGGCCCTGGTCACAGAGAGTGGCGGCCCACTTCAGCCCTCAATATTTGAAAAGAACTTCCCAAAGGTGACTGACTGTGGAGAGAGAGAAAGAATGAGGTAAAGAGAGAGAAAGCTCTCAAATCAGAGAGCAGCTGGTGATGAAAATGGTGAACATCCAGAACCCCACAACCAGATTCTTAGCATTCATACATATCACTATGAAATCTTCTTAAACCAAAACATAGTTAAAACTTTGTTTCTGTGCAGGAAGTTTTGTTTTAGATTATTCCCCATGTACTGTAGATATGATTGTGCTAAGGCTATAATGCCACACGAGCCTTGAAATGGGCTTAAAGCTCATCAGAGTGCCAATCTCCTCCCTGTCACGAGATAGGTGGAGATTGGGATGTTATTTCTGCTGCTCCATGCCATATTGACCCGTGTTGCCCTGTGAATTCAACATGATTCTCAACATGAGGTGCGAGTGTGATATTGCTTAAATACAACAGTTCAATGAACAAGTAAATAAAAATAAAAACGGTCATAAAAATGCATTTGTGCATGGAACTGCTTTCTTATACAACCGATCAGAATCTGTTGTTGCTGGTTTAAAACAAATGGTGCGTCCAAACTTCCGTTAGTAATTAAAAAATGTCACATCAGGAATAGTATCATGGCTTGTGCTGTTTCAAACAAGTTATTGGATGAACAAGGATGGATGGATGTGTATGTGTGTGTGTGTGTGTGTGTGTGTGTGTGTGTGTGTGTGTGTGTGTGTGTGTGTGAGACAGAGCGAGCGAGAGAGAGAGAGATAGAGAGAGAGAGATGGAGCATGTGAAATCACCTGTTGCCACACCCAAGCAGAGATGCTGTCAGCTTTCTGAAGGTCAGCTTAATCAGTAGTAAAATAGCCGTTCAAGCATGGGTATTCCTCTCTTTTTCGTGGTAGTGCGCAGTAATTATTCCCTATAAAAACTGCAATGTCCTCCACCATTTTAAACGGTATGTATCCAATGTGGAAACTCTGGTAAGATGTAAGCACCTTGAGTTCTGTAATCAAGCAGTCTGTTGTGTCTCTCAGCTGTGATGAGCCGTAATGCTGAAGTTGTTCGTTTAAAGCAGATTAAAGCTATTTCCTAGCTTTAGTAATGTATTAGTAATACGAGCGATCGCGGAGCGCTGTTCTATATAAACAATGACTAATGGATTCACTTCACATCACAAACTGGCTCATATTACACACATAAATTATCTTTTGCCTCCACCTGCTGGCTAACATATGTAATGTAAAACAAAAATGTATGTAAAAAGATACAAATAGCCTACATTACCTCTTAACACATATGCACTGCTATTATACTTTAGTTTTGACAACAAACACAAGAGGAGTGAAACACATAGTGAAGTGTCCGAGTGCTGATGGTGTCAGAAGAATCCGATTCGAGGACCGGAACTAATTGATGTGTGTGTGTATATATATATATATCTATATATATATATATATAGATATATATATATATTAGTCTATGCAATAGCCTCAGTGTCAATAGGAACTTTTGCTTCTCTGTGTGTATGCATTTGCACATTCATAGTTTTTTGGTTTTCTTTTTTTGTCTTTTTTATGTCCACGTGTGTTTGTTCATTTCATAGACTGCATCTGTTCAGAAAACAAACAGAGGGGTCTCTCAATTGGCAGTGTGTGTTAGGCGCTTGAGTTTACATTCTGTGTGTCTGCATCAGAGTGGGAGCGATTGCTCAGCAGAAGAGAGATGATTGTATGATTAGACCTCGGCAGGCAATTCTGTGTGTGTTTGTAGACGATGGAGCCCCTCATCTCCGGAGCAGGCATTCCTGGAGCTCTCATCTCTTCCTCCTCACGCATCTCCTCCTCTGATTGCCACTGTATCCTGATGAAAAATTTGGTTTCAAAGGAAAGTGATCTTATAGCGAGATACAGTGTAAAGAATGGATTTGTGACCGTTGGTCAGAGTTGCCACCATACTCGAGGCTTCTTTCTTCCTCTTTCTCTGTATTTTTCATCCTCACAAAATTTTTTATCTCAAAATGACCTTTTTTTCCAGCAAAATACCAACCTTAACCTTAAGTGAACACAATCAGACAAAAAAAACACACACACACACACACAACGGACAAGCTCTGTAAATGGCCCCCTTTTAACCTCCCCTAACCACTCATCCACAACCCTTCCATTTCAAGCTGAGTATGAGTGTGTGCGTGCATCTCTGCATTTCTTTCTTTTCAGACTAGTTTTCTCTGTGGTTTCTATGGTACAGTAATTTTTTTTAATCAAATTGATGAAGGCCTCCATTCTCCCCGAGAGCCCACGCCAATTTATGGCTCATGATACGGCGGCTATGTGGCTAACAGACGTAACAAACTGTCAGCCTCTCGCACAGAAGCTAATTTGAAGTCATTAGGTGTGCAGCGTACGGGCAACAATTTGTAACGGTGGTTAGGAGCGCTGCTGACATTTCTGAGCGCCTTCGCTTACGATCTGTCCTATGCGAAGAGCAGGCAAATTGTAAACTAATTTAAACATCACTCAGTATTACTGGAGCTGCCGCTGCAGAGAGCTGGCGGATAATGAAGCAGTCTGTGTTTTGCGGAATGGAGTTAAAGACGCCTCGACAGCAGCTCCCTACACCAGTGGTGCTCCTTTCTGATTGCTTTTTTAATGTGCGGAGGCTTTGCCCCTTCTCCATCTGATCATTTACATGCTCATATAGGCCGTGAAAATATTTGATATGCCATTCTGGGGGTTTACAAACACACGGCAACCCCATCGTTGTCCCTTCACCGGCTTCCTCTAAGCCAGGCATTTCAGGAGACAGCTGGATTTGGAAATGTGATATTAACTAAATATGAGAGTGAAAAAAGGCAGAATTGCCTTCAAACAACATAATGTGGATTAGGGTGAGGAATCTCATTTGCCAGATTAAAGTATTCAGTCTGTAATTTTATGTTAGCATTTAAGCTGCGTGTCACAATGTGGGGGGCGGATGAAAGTGTAAATGTTTGTGGAAATGGAGGTAGAAAAGAAAGCCCATTCAAAACCACTTGTATCTGCAAATAGAATTAGAGCCCCCTCACACTAGCCAGGAGAAATAAACATAAAGGAAAATGTGTTGTTGTGCAGTTGTGACATGCCTTATCGTAACACAGCGGTACACAATGGTGGGCAGTCGCGCTTGACTTGACGAGTGGGCTACAAGGATGGCTGGTGCATGGACCAGCGGTGGCTTTTTAGCATGACACGACTCTCAATATTAGAGGCCCTTTATACTACCTGAAATTGCTCGTGCTTCTCCCATTCTTGGTGCCATCTCAGGGACTTTCTCTCTTTTTTATTTCCCTTTCAATTTTCACTGTCACGTGGATAAGCGTGTGCTTACACAATATGATTGAGCTGTAAAATGGAACCCTGTCGTCTCTAATCTCTTTTATGTAGATACGAGGTACTGCCACACTTCACTTCATTCCTCTGCCTTCTCTGCCCCCGCCACCTCCATTTTTTCTCTCTTGCTCTCTCTACACATTCCTGTCCCTCTCTCCCTTGGCCTGCCCTCTCTCTCATTGCCTCAATTGTCAGGGCCAATGCATTCGTAATAGGTTCAATAGAAGGAGTGAGAGGAACCTAGTTATAGTAGCGAGACTCCTACTCAAATGTTGAGCTGTGCGTGGGATTAGCACATTCTCTCAGAAACCTCACTAAGGCAAAAACAGGAGATGCTTTCTCCATGCAATCTGCAGACATGATTGAGGTGTCATCATTATTGGCCAACCTGCGTATGTGGGCTTAGTGGCGCCATTCTGTAAACGGACAATAGCAAATGAAGTTTTCAGGGAAAAGTATGCACACTGCTGCCCCAAGGCTGCTGCTATGCACACTGCTTGTGTGGTTTTAGATTGTGTGTTTTATTTTTTTTATTCTTGCTCAGTCTCAGGCATTGGGCGGCCAGGGAGATGTCTTAATCAGGACCTGAGCGAGGCGAGAGCAAGGGATTTGTCTAAAGCATAGGTTTGCTTTTTCCATGAGCCCTCTCCCAGCCCCTAATCTTCAGAATGGAAAAGCACACTGGAGATAGAGGTCTTATGATCACTCTTGCTATTGTAAAACAGTGAAATAATGCACATTTCACACACTGTTTGTGCTTTTTACCTGTGATGCCACCATCAAATCTCATGGGTTATGTTCCTTTAATGGTTCAAATAGAATTTTAAAAAGTAAAAAAAAAAAAAAAGTACTCTGAGTACTCCAGTACCTAGTTTTTTAAACATAAAAAATGCACTCTGTGAGAAATTGATGCCACCTTTCGCCCTTCATTTCTGTTCTCTTTCTGTCAGTTCTTTCCCTCCCTCTGTCTCACCCCAGTCTTATTTTGACTGAATGTGCTGCTAGTTTTGTCTCATTAGCTCCATGAACCAACTGGAGGAAGAACTAATCATATGTAAACATAATTATGTGCAAACTGGAGTGAAGACCCATATTCCTCCACACTGATGCTGGCGTGCCTGCCAGTGCTTTTCCCAGATGTGTTTTTGGGACCCTCCTCCTCTTCTCTCGCCCAGATGAGAGGAGAAAACCCATTCATGACACCCCAACCCCCACCAGATATCCCTACTCCAACCAATCTCTAAATGTGGCCTTGTCTGTCACCGCCCTCTGCCTGACACACTGAAAATATTGATTAATAGATGCCCTAAGCTCCTTTTAGCAAATCAAATTTTCATTTTTAGCAGGGGTTTCACTTCTGATACATTCAGCAAAGTGAGACACACTAAATTAAGTCTGACACTCACAGAAAAAGGCTATACAGACAGAGCAAAGATGTGTGTCAATGAGTGTACAAGTTAACTGGCCAAGATGAGCAAATCAACCTTTTTTGGCTCATTTAAGCTTTTTTTTTGCATACTCCAAACAACTAGATTTTGTCCAATGGTGTCTTGTGGTTCTCGTTGAAATAACAACAGAGTAAATTCTAGAGACTGTTTTGTTTGAAATTCCCAGAAATACTCAAACCAGCCTGTCTGGTACCAACCTGTCTTGGGGGGAACCCTGGCTATATAAATAAATATTTTTAGTTTTTTGAAGCCATTGACTCAGCAGGGTCCTGTTGTTCATTGGATTAACAACCTCCTCCTGGCAGTCGCTAATGCGTGCACCGTCTCTCACCTACTTGCCGGCGATTTTGCAAATTATGCTCGACCTGAACATCACTGGAAAAATCAGCTAGTGTGGTGCCGTCTTTAGCAGTTTCCTTGTCAAGGTTGTTCTTGCAGAATTTTATTAGGGAGAAGGCCTAGTCAGCTTATAGTTGACTCTGAACATAATCACAGCACAGTATCCAGGATTACGATTTGTTCTGTTTTTCTATGCCTTCATAATGCTTTTTCAAGTCTGTTGCATCATTGACTCAACTGTCTGAATCAAGCTTGAGTGTACTTTTACCCGATTACTCTAGGATTTGTAATTTCTGTGTGTGTCAATATGTAGACCCTGTTTCTCGTTCTATACTTTGATCTCTCACTCTATCTTCATCTCTGTCTCTCTCTCTCTCTCTCTCTCTCTCTCTCTCTCTCTCTGTCTGGTTTTCCGGTGTGACTGTTGAGCGAGGGTGTGTGAGCGTGGTGCAGAGCGGTGTGAGTTTATTTTACTCTATTTTTCTGCTTATCTGGTTTCTTTTTGTTTTTTTTTTTTGGTGTTGTTGTCTGTTTTGTTTATTTGTTTAGTTATTTGGAGGGTCGGGTACGTGCTGTCCGTCAGTCGGAGGCATGGCGGCCCAACAAACACAGGGTTTGAATACACTCACGAGACGCCACGCAATTAAGGTAGCATCAGCTGTGAGCATTGAGGCATGTTGTTTGGCCGTTGGAGTTTTAGTTGGACATTCTAGCGTCTTGTCCGCGTCTAGAATGAACAATGCGACAGTAGTTTTTCTAGATAGTGTAGACAAGGCAAATGAGTTGGTTGAGCAGGGAATTGTCATCGATGGGGAATTTATTTCAGTTCTACCACTTTCTGTGCCAGCGAAAAAGGTAATAATTTCTAATGTACCACCTTTTGTTAGTGATGCAATTCTAACTCAAGCGCTGTCGTGCTATGGTAAATTGGTGTCACCGATAAAAAAGATCCCAATCAGTAGCGAATCGCCGTTATTGAAGCATATCGTTTCTTTTAGGCGCTTCGTATACATGATAATTCCGGATGACGGCGATTTAGATTTAACTTTGAATTTTCGTATTGAGGATTTTAGTTATTCAATTTTTGTCACGACTGGTAAAGTCAAATGCTTTGGATGTGGCAATAAAGGGCATTTAATTCGGAATTGCCCAACCAAAAATGTTGAGGGAGAAAAAAGTAATGAAGTAGTTGTACAGGGTAAGGAAAATGATGGAAAAGAAGGTAATATGGATGTTCAAGAAGAAGGCTCGGTAGTGGTGGAGAATGTGGTAGATCCTTCGGTAGAAATTGAGGCTGAAGTAGCTTCATCTCAGATTGAACAAGCAGATCCAATTCCTAAGAATTTACCTACAAGTAGTGTTTTAAGTGTTTCTGATAAGGTGGTTAATCCTTCAGAAAGCAAAAAAGGTGCAAATGGTGAAGAGTTTCAAATCACTGTAATGGCTGAAGAAGCACAGTTGACACCAGAACAAGAGCAGTTTTCTTTTAAGACACCGCAAAAAAGAAAGATGAAAAATAAAGTGCTAGATGCAAAAATCAGTAAGACAACTGAACTACAAGATGAGGATACTCAAGAGACGGAAAGTGACAGTGATTCGTGAATGCAGTGAGAGTTTTTCGCAGGGTGAACTTAATGTATGTAGTTATGATCTTGAGGACATTAAATTGTTTCTCAGGTCAACAAAAAATAAAAGAGGTGTAAAAGTGCAAGAATATTTTCCTGATTTGAAACAATTTGTGGATCGGGCAAAGAGTTTGATGGCTAGTAATTCATTTACCAATAAAGAAGCGTATAGGTTGAAGAAAATAGTGAGGAAATTAAATATCGCTCACAACAGTGATGTTGTATAAGTGGAAGAAAAGGAATATTTTTTCCTGTTGGTATGGCGTATTGTGTTCTTTCTCTTTCTTTGCCTTCTTTATGAATGAAATTCATATTGCATCTATGAATGTTAATGGGGCGAACAATTTAAAGAAAAGAGCATATATTTTTGAGGAAATTGAGCAGAAAAATATAGACATAACTTTTTTACAGGAAACTCATAGTAGTGTGGAGAATGAGGTTGACTGGATGAAGGAATTTAGTGGATTATCCGTTCTAAGTCATTACTCCAATATAAGTGGTGGGGTGGCTGTTTTATTTAATAAAAAGTTTAAACCAAGTTCATATGATGTAGTTGAAGTTGTGAAAGGCAGACTGTTAAAAGTTAGAGCTTCTTTTGAAAATGTTGTGTGTGTTTTTATTTGTGTTTATATTCCAACGGCACCTATAGAAAGAACACTTTTTTTTGGATACTCTTTGTGCAACACTAAAAGATTGCGTTTCTGAAGATTTTCTTTTTTTGGGTGGTGATTTTAACTGTACTGAGTTGGATATGGACAGGAATCATGTTGAACCTCATATGGCTTCACGTAAGAGGTTAATTCATCTGATTGAGAAATTTGATTTATGTGACATTTGGAGAATGATAAATGGTAATGAAAAACAGTATACATGGGCACACATGCGTGATAATTATATATCACTGGCGAGATTAGATAGATTTTATGTATTTAAACATCATTTAAATTTATTTAACAAATGTTTTATCACGCCTTTGTCTTTTACTGATCATAGTATGGTAAGTTGTACGTTTATTTTAAATTCAGTGAAATCCAAAAGTGCTTATTGGCATTTTAATACGAGTCTTTTAAATGATAAATTATTTATTGAATCGTTTACATTTTTTTGGAAATCTTTTAAAGAAACGAAAACGTCTTTTAAATCCTTACAGCAATGGTGGGATTATGGAAAGGTACAAATAAAGCAATTCACACAACAATATACTCGGAATGTTACAAAAGAATTTAATCGTTCTGTAGAATTTCTTGAAAAACAATTAATAGATTTACAAAAGTTGTATCAATCCTCGGGTGATAGTAATATTTTGGAAACTTGTTTGAAGAAAAAAGCTGAACTTAAAGAGCTGTTAGAGTTTAAGGCACAAGGTGCTTTAGTTTGTGCTCATTTTTTAAATATTGACCAAATGGATGCCCCTTCCAAGTATTTCTTTGGTCATGAGAAGAAAAATGGGCAGAAACGTTTAATTCATGCCCTACGTTCTGAGGATGGAAATTTGTTATATAATCCCAGACAGATTCGTGATGTAGCAATGGTTTTTATCAATCCCTGTACAAAAGTGAACTCAAGCCGGAAAAAAAAGGAAAATCTCCTTTTCTAGAGGATTTACCAAAGATCTCAGAGGAGTCCAGTGAAGAACTGGAATGTAGCCTAACCCTGGGAGAGATGTATAAGGCACTCCATGATATGGAGTCTGGGAAAGCTCCAGGTATAGATGGGCTTCCAGTGGATTTTCTGAAGGCTTTCTGGTCGGAGTTAGGAGTTGACCTTCTAGAGGTTTTCAACGACAGTTTGCTGAAGGGTGGGCTGCCGTTGAGTTGCCGAAGGGCAGTAGTTACTCTCCTTCCGAAAAAGGGGGATCTTTCGGAGATCAAGAACTGGAGGCCGGTATCACTTCTGTGCAGTGACTATAAATTACTTTCTAAAACGTTGGCTAAGAGAATGACTAAGGTAATGGGACAGGTGATCCATTCAGATCAATCATACTGTATACCCGGGAGGTCAATATTTGACAATATTTCTTTGATTAGTGATGCTATAAAAGTTTCCAAATTATTTAATATCAACTGTGGTTTGTTGTCTCTTGACCAAGAAAAAGCTTTTGATCGGGTTGAGCATGAGTTTTTATGGAATATTTTAGAAGCTTTTGGTTTTAATGAGAATTTTCTAAACATGATTAAAATTCTTTATAGTGACATAGAGTGTATAATTAAGATTAACCCTTTCCCCGCCAAACACGGAATTTTCCGTGTTTTATGAAAAAACGCTTCCCCGCCAAACACGGAATTTTCCGGGTTTCCGTGTTTTAGGTGTTATACGGTAAGGAAGACCCCTGCGCATGTTTTGAAAGAGTACGCAACTCTTTGATCAAAGAAACAGACTGCGATTGTCTCAAACATGAAGAAGTGGAGTATGAGAAGCTCAAAATATCAGACATAAACATGCCTTTTTCTCAGCTTTTTGTCTGAAATGTTGTTTTTTGACAAAACCTACCTCTGTTCAAGTCGCAATAAAAAAAGAACAAATGAAGATAAAATCGTTTTTTTTGCCTAAAAGCACTTTTTTTTAAAAACGCTGGCGGGGAAAGAGTTAATGGTGGCTTATGTGCTCCGTTCAAGGTCAAAAGAGGTATTAGACAAGGTTGTTCGTTATCTGGAATGTTGTATTCTCTTGTCATTGAACCCCTTTTACAAAAAATCAGGAAGAATTTAGATGGTTTCAAGATACCTTTATGTGAAATTGATTTTTGTTTATCAGCTTATGCTGATGATCTCATAATAGTAATTAATAAACAAAGTGATATACATGTTTTAGCTAGACTGATAGAGGATTTTGGAAAATGGTCATCAGCAAAAGTCAATTGGAAAAAAAGTGAAGCGTTTTTATTAGGAGATTGGAAGGAAGGGAAACCAAGACTTCCTGAAGGTTTGTGTTGGAATAGGTGGGGTTTGAAATATTTAGGGTTTTTTTTGGGAGATGATAATTTGTTACAAAAGAATTGGGATGGTGTTTTACAAAAAGTTAAAGGACGTTTAGATAGATGGAAGTGGCTTCTACCCAACATGTCTTATAGGGGTAGAACGCTTATTGTAAATAATTTGGTTGCCTCTTTGTTATGGCACAGGCTGGTTTGTATTGATCCTCCTGTGAAACTAATAGCCGAAATTCAAGCAGCTTTTGTTGATTTTTTTTGGGACAAACTTCACTGGATTCCACAGAGTATTTTATTTCTACCTAAGGAATAAGGAGGCCAGGGGTTGATTCACTTACAGAGCAGGATTGCAGCTTTCCGACTACATTTTTTACAAAGATTTCTTGACGGACCGATGAATGTGAGTTGGAGGGCAATCAGTTGTGCCCTACTTAAGACTGTTGGAAATTTCGGAATGGACAAATCTCTTTTTCTAATGGACCCTCAGTGTTTGGATCTCTCGAAATTGCCGTTTTTTTATCAACACCTTTTTAAGAACTGGAATCTTTTTCACATTCAAAGGACTGAAAATTTTCACTCAATTTTTTGGTTATTGAATGAACCCTTGATACTTAATGCAAGACTAGATGTATCTGCACCCAATTTCCTACCAGGATTTAGTAGGAGTTTAAAGGACTCAGGAATTTATGTTTTAAATCATTTATTGTGTTTAACTGGGCCTGGTTTTCAGAATGTAGAAACTTTTACTGAAAAGATTGGAATTCGATCTGTTCGTTCAGTTTCTCGTTATCTGAATAAATTAAAAGAAGTATTTACGGTTGAAGAAAAATTGATGTTGGAGGAATTCTCTTTAGGGACTAATATCCCTGATAGTGAAGATTTGTTTCCTTGTTTGTTAATTCAACCACAAATTGAAGAGTGTTCGGGATGGTTTATTCAACAAAGGAAGTTTTCATCTGTTGATTTCTTTTCATGTGTTGGGAAAGAACTGTATAAAATGTGTGTGCTCGTTTTAAACAAAAAAAAGTTGAATAATAGAGTTGATACCCCCTGGCGTGCTGTGTTAAAGTTGGGTGATGAGGTAAGACCTGTATGGAGAGTGTTGTACAAGCCACCATTATCAAAAAGAACAGGAGATTTACAGTGGAGAATCTTGCATGGAGCGGTTGCAGTGAATTCTTTTATTTCCATTTTAGATTCGAAGAATAACTCAGGTTGTCCTTTTTGTTTAAAAAAAGAGACCGTGTTTCATGCTTTTATGCAATGTATCAGACTTGAACCTTTGTTTGAAATGGTAGAAAGACTGTGTAATAAGTTTAAAGAGTGTTTTTTTTCCTGAGACTTTTATTTTTGGTTTTAAATATGATCAAAAAAAGCGAGCTGTTTTTCAATTGTTGAATTTTATTTTGGGACAAGCGAAGTTGGCAATATACATGAGTAGGAAAAACAAAATTGAGCAAAAAAGCAATGATGATGTTATTTTTGTTTTTAAATCGTTACTTAAAGCAAGAATTTTGATTGATTTCAGATTTTACAAAGCTATGTGTGATCTTGGTACTTTTAAATTGAAATGGTGTAGTTGGGAAGGTCTGTGTAAAATCGATGATGATGATGCGTTATTTTTTTGTTTTTAATTTAATGTTTTTTTCCCTCTAATAATTATGATGTGAATTTATAGAATAATGTGTGATTTGGCGAATTGTAAATAAAGTTTTGTTTAAAATCAATCAATCTCTCTCTCTCTCTCTCTCGCTCTCTCTCTCTCTCTCTTTCTCTCTCTCTCTCTCTCTCTCTCTCAGCTACTTAACCTACATGGTTTAAATAGATTAATTACCTGAAGAATAAAAGACACTTTCTCAAATACATCCATGCATAATTACACAGACATGTTCTGTTCAGAGAATTTCACTGGGTCACCCATTCACATTAGAATGTGTTCACAGTACTTTACATGTTAAAATGTATCAATAGGACTAGGCCTGAACAGCAGTTTGAACATTCTGAACTGACCAAACTTAAACAAGTAAAGCAAAGTCCTCTAAATGTGATCCAGATCCAACATTTCTGCAATGTCCTGCATAATTAGTACATCTTACTTTAGCTTTTAGTACTATGACTGATGCTTTTTTGCCTAAGCAACTTAAAAATATGAATAGAGTAGCGTAACAACATCTAAACTAGATTATGGTTTTGTTTAGGTAACAAAATTCAGTTTTAGATTTAGGTAATTTTTCACTTTTCCTCTAGAAATTTCCCCCAATGATTTTTTTATTTCATCATATGTGTGGGATCGAGCTATATACAGTATATTAAGATCATTTCACTCTGTTTGCCTTATTATATTGTTTGAGTTCAGGAGTGATTTCCTTGTTATGGAAAATCCTCATTGATTATGTGTTCAGATCACATGATGGATGACTTAATGTGATCATTATTCACCATATTTAAAAATTGAATCCCTCCTTGAAATTAATATAGATATGTGTTTTTTTTTTTTTTTGTACACTATGCACCACTGAGTATGGAGTGACTGTCCATCTGATGCAATACACATTGTCCAACCTATACCACGCATGCAAACACATCTGCCTCTGCTTGTTGCAAATGCAACTGACAGAAGACACATTTGCATCATGCTTTGCACTACGGCATGAGACACGTTTGTTTTCACATGACAAAGCTCTGCATTGTGTCTGTGTTTATCTGTCCCCTTACCTGTCTATCTTTATGAAGAACACGTTTGCTATATAAAGGCTGAAAGAGAGCTGACTAGTTGTGACAGTATCCTTCTGCCCTCTCACCAGTGCTGTATACTTACCAGCCCATCAGGCCCTATGTCTGTCCCGCAGCCAGCGGGGGGCGGCCCTGTGTGATTGCCTGTTGAAAAAACAAGGCATTATTGCTCGTTTTTCCCTCTTATTAGTTTGATTGCATTTGCAAATCAAATCAATCCATCAGGCAGTTTGTGGAGGGCCGCATCCTGCAGTCTGAAAGGGCCTACTCGTAATCTCCATCTAATAAGATGCAAATGTGTCACATCAGTAAGTAACCAATAAATCATTGCTGTGTCTCCGCCAATCATTAACCATCAGAATGAACAGTCAATTTTTAGTATTTTCAATTTGTGATATGCTGCTTGAATATAAAGATAGATGGACGTAATTATACAAACCAAACTCTATTTCAATCCCCCCTGCCTGTGCTCTCATCTCCAACAGCAAATTTACTGGGAGGTAGAACAGGACTGTCATCATATTACAAATTTTTTTTTTCTAGAGGTTCATGCAAAGTTCACAGACAGGCTCGCATTGGCCCGCCCCTGATACCCCACCCCAAAATATCCATTCAGGCGGCATCATCTCCATCAGAGGGTAAGCAGGCTGGAAAATGGGATTTGATTTGAGCTGTCTGTTGGTTCTGAGGAATTATAACCTTGCTGTGGTTTGTGTGTTTCTGTATGTGTACAGCCATGTGCACAAGGAAGGCAGTGGATGAGGCAGTTAGTTAAACAGGCAGCTCTTCCTGGACGCAATTAAGCTTAAAGAAACAGTTCACCCAAAATTTTCAATTCTTTCACCATTTACTCACCATCATTTTGTTCTAAACCCATTTGACTTTCTTTTGTGGAACACAAAAGGAAATGTTAGGGAATATGAAAGCCTCAGTAACCATTCACTTTCACTGATTGGAAAAAAGATGCAATGAAAGTCAGTAGTGACTGAGGCTGTTCCTAACATCTCCTTGGAAGATCACTAGAAAATATATACTTCACATTGAAATATAAATTTGATATTTTATGAAGCTTAATGATTTTATGAGAACTGGTTGATAACAGAATTTTAACTCAATCACACATTTACAGTCTGGCCTGGGTCATGTGGGCACTTCCACTACACGTTCAGTTCTTCACTGTCCTGTAATTAAGGCCAAAAGCCAATAAGTAAAATGTTAAGAATTAAAATCAATACTGTTTCAAATACAGTATTTATTAACTCACTCACAGTAATGCCCGTAAGGACAAGTATTAACATCTACCTTAAGCTGCATTTTTGTAGTAGTCCCTCAGGTATAGAGAGTTTTCCTCCCACAGAACCTCTTCTGTTCTTCTAAGGGTGAGAAGCCATTGTATCTCACAAATCTGGCATCAACATATTCCTTTCGCCTCATTCTTTTCCCCTACATATTTTGTAGATAAAATGTGGCACTCCTCAAATAAGTCCTTGTGTTTATCATGATCGATTATTTCATGCATTAGTCTGTTTTATTATTCTCTCTGTTCAGAAATAGCTATACCTCATGGTGTACTGTAGGTTCCCGCGCGTGCCTCACTGTATTTTAATTCCTGTGTGTCTGTGTGTGTGTGTGGGTCAGTATTTTTTTCTTTATTGTGGGGACCAAATGTCCCCTCAAGGACTGTAAAACCTGAAATTGTGGAGACCAGCCAGTGGTCCCATAAGGAAATCATATACGGAAAAAAAATGTCTGCATGTTTACAGAAAAAGAATGCACAAATGCTACAGTAAAAAGGTTATTCAGTTTACTTGTGCGGTAAAAAAAAGTATAATATATTTAACAAGACAATACATATTTACAGTAAAATATTATAAAAAAAAATACATTTGATTTAAAAAGTATGATTTTACTCTGTAATTAACAGTAAAAAAAATAAAATACAAAATAGAATATATATATATATATATATATATATATATATATATATATATATATATATATATATCAAGAAAATACAAGTAGGGTACAATGGGGCTTGAGGCTCCGAGGGGTAAAAGGCTCCATTGATTTTATTTTCTCCCAAAACACTAAATAACAACAAATCTACCACAGGACTTCCTAAACACCTGTTTGTCAGTATACACTGGAAAAAAAAATCCTGATCCACAAGATGTTTGCATGTGGTGTCTAAAGGTTGATTTTGAGGCAATTTGATCTAATTTGTATAATCTTTTAAATGTTGCAAATTTATGTAGCTAATGAAAATCCCTGAAATTAACAAATTTATTTTGAAACAAAACACTTATTTATCATTTTCAGTTTTGTTTAATTATTAATTCCAATAAGTGGATGGATAGAATTTGGGGTAAAAAGCCCCCCTGTTACAGGGGCTAAAGGCCCCTATTAAACACTGTTTTTCTTAAGTGTGGGGAATAGATTTGATATGAAGAATGTTCAGAGTGGGCTCACATTGACTCGACCAATCATGATAGAGATTAATGTGTTTATATAATACTTAAGCTGTAGTAAAATGCAAAATGTGTTTGAAATGATCAGGAAATTGTTGACATTTCTGTAGTGGTTATTTTGAGTAAGCTTCTAAATATGTTACTCAAGTTAGTTCACAAATTGTGCCCTATAACTATTAGCCCAGTATTTACACAATAATGCCCCTAGGGGCCTTGTACCCCAGGTGTGAGGTGAAAGTCTTCCTCACCGTAAGGGGTGCGTTTAGCCCTGGTGTAGCTTAATTTAGCAGTAAACTATTGTTAAAATTATGGGTCAAAACAACAATAAGTGACATTATATTTTATGGAAATAGTTATGGTTCTTACTTTTGATATCAGTGCTGGCATTTGGGTGTTCTATATTATTTTTCAAGTATTTTAGTTAATAATATTGATTGCATTATTATATTGTCACATGTTACCCTGATGGTGTTTTGCGTTTGTGTGGGCAACAATGTGCACTTGTGTTTAGTGTTTGGTTTAGGGTTGCAGGACAGAAAGTATCATTAGCTCAGAAAAAATAAAACTATAGAACTAAATGGAAAGTTCCCCCCTTGATAGAAATCAAATGAAATTTGCCATCCTTCCTCACTGCCTCGCTGTTCACCATGCACATTTACGCAGACATGCAAATTCCTGCAGCCCAACTACTTCCTTCATACACACTTCACTGCTTCATTTCCAATTGAGTAATCAAAGCCTTTGACGCTCTTTCGCGCTGGTCGCTAAAAAGCATTTGGGTTTGTGCTACGGATTTATAGTTTATCTTTATCTGTTGCTTCATCTCTGGGTAGCTATTACGCCAGCCTGACCAGCTTATTGTTTGGGCCTGATAGATCTGTGTGCAGTCCATCACTTGAAGCCATGCGCCCGGAAAGCCATCCGCCCGCCTGATGATGAAATACGAGCTATCTGCCTCAGTAATGGCTGTAAAATTTCATAATTACACGCCCTTTATTACATTGCATAATGACCCTGAAGCAGTATGGAACAATTAATTAAGATTTTCAGCCATGGCTTTTGCAGAAATTAAAAGGTGCTCATTGCCATGGAATGGGGTAATGTCTTGTCTCGGAAGCATTAAGGTGCGCTTTAAGCGCAAAGCTTTCTGTCGGTCTGTGTGTGCCATTAATGCTGGATGCTGGCTGTGCATGAGAATGCAAGGCATTCTTCGTTTCTGTTCATCTGGTTGGATCATGTTTGAGAGTGCCACTAATCCCAGAGTATGAAATTAATCCATGCAGTCAGGCCTCAATCAGGAAGATCTAAGAGGTTTTTTATTATTATTATTATCTAATCTCCAATGATAAGCATATAAATAGTATGCTGTGGTAAATTCATTGCAGACGTTCTGAGTAAATCCATGTTTTGCAGAAGAATGTATTATTAAAGATTTTTTTCTTGTGTTTTTTTTTTCCTTCACGTCCAGATGAGATAGGGTTTGTCAATAAAACCTCATAAGTGCCTTCATCGATCAGCATGGGAAAACAAATGAATCCGTATAAGTATTTGCCCTGTGGCCCTCCCAAACTGTCCAATCATAAGCAAACACACACACACACACACACACACACACACACACTCCCGCTCCAGATGATAAACTTAAGCTCTGTCCTCTTGCAACTTTGCTAACACATCTTTAAAGGCCCAATGAAATCAGTTTTATTTATTTTATTGTTTTTTGTTTTGTTTTAAATTTTTGTGGCTTTTAGTCCATGTCCGTTAGATTTGAGGCACTCTATATCGTAGTGCACCCCTAAAAGTTGACAAAATTATCTTTAATCAAAAACATGGGTGACTGCAGGACTTAATCTGAGGGTATGTACAGAAATCTGCCTAGAGGTCTGCACAGGCCTTAAAATGAAACCCGAGCCCGACCCGAACCCCAGACTGTGTGTCCTGACACTACCCATCCCGCGAACTATACAGACAGATTTGAAGCCCAAACCCGACCTGAAATCGATTATTTTCTAGTATCTTCTCCTAGTATAGCTGTATTTTATGAAAGCATATATAGGCAACATTCGTAACAGTATTGAAACAGTAAACATACACAGTTTCAAGTACACTAGAGCAAAAGGGAAAAAAGCATTGCCTTACCATTTATGTGCTGAAACTTCACCTGGTGCAGAACAATCTGGAATAATATAAAACAATGCAACAGTCCTCTCTATGCAGCCTGAACTTGTTCAGATCTTAACACTACTGCGCTAAAAATAATCTAGATGCAGCGCAAAGAATTAAACGGAGTGCAGGTGTCTCAACGTGCGTTTTTGAAAATCTGAAATTCTTTTTAACTTGACGTGGTGTTTAAACAGTGCCAGTCCTGTGCGAGACGCTGAAGAAAAAGTGAGACATGGTGCAAATGTCAAAGACATTCATCCAGCAAGTGTTTAAATAATGAGAAAACCGAACTGACTTGCACAAAATCACATAAGGTGTGAAAGGCCCCTAACTCGTCCGTTCACGCGTGTCTGTGAGTGAGAGCGTGTGCGCAAAACAAGATTGGTAGGCATGTTTATTTTATCATTAATTACAAACCTGTCAGGTTCTTGGGTCCCATCGGGCCTGGGTCAGGATGCAGACCTCTAAATCTGCCTAATAAACCTTTTATTTCGGTGACTACGCAGGCGTGCTCCCCCATGAGATTTTTTTTTTTGTTGCAAAAACCAACACCAAAGCGTATTGTACTGAATCACAAATTGATTTTGGCCAGTTCACTGAAAAGAACCAACTCAAAATAATTATTCATTTGCAAATTGGGCACTGCTAGTTCTTTTAAACAGCCAACACAATTATAGGACACATTTCATGATTGGTGAAATACTCCACACAGCCGTACTGCTGCAGGTGCCACTGATCAGAAATACAAATGTTCAATTTAGAGTCCTCCTCTTCTGGGAAAACAGACCAAAAATGTTGGTAACACTGATCTTGCAATCGTGGGCGTATCCAAATATATTCCCAAAAAAATTCCAATAAAATGCTCTCTAATACCTTGCATTAACAAGTAGCAAATCATGGTTCATTGTTGTGATATAAACTAAAATATTTGTATATATATATTTTTTTTTCTTCCTAATTTGGAATGCCCAATTTCCAATGTGTTCTAAATCCTCATGGTGGCATAGTGACTTGCCTCAATCCAGGTTGAAGAGGACGAATCTCAGTTGCCTTCGCATCTGAGACCATCAATCTGCGCATCTTGCGGCTTGTTGAGTGCGTTACCATGGAGATGTAGCGTGTGTGGAGGCTTCACGCTATTCTCCGAGGCATCCATGCACAACTCACCACTAGTGAGAACGACACATTATACGGACCACTAGGAGGATACCCCATGTGACTCTACCCTCCCTAGCAACCTGGCCAATTTGGTTGCGTAGTAGACCTGGCTGGAGTCACTCAGCATGCCCTGGATTCAATTGACAACACAGGAATTAAAACTCCACTTGTCAAGTGATTTCATGGGATTTTTAAAACATGTACATGTGCCTGATGGAACAGCAGTTCATGTGGTGACATATGGGAGTCCCTGCCAGTATGAGATGTGGAGTGTGGATTTAGGCAAGTCATGTTGGTCCCACGGCACAGGGGTGTGGGGAAGAGCTCTAGAGCTCTGTGTATACTACACTAATACCGCCTAATTGGGAAGGACAAAACTGTTGTTGATATTACAATCATTGGCACAAAAAACAAGAAGTACAAGGATGAAGCAAAACCAAACCCTCTGATAGACAGGAAATTGGCATAATGGGAGTTCATTTCCATCAGGCCAAATGAGAAAGCATTGAAAGAAGTGTTTATTTTGTCTTTTGCCAGCTTAATAATCTCATATTTTTTTTAAAGCAACAGAAACTTGAAGTGTGTGATGTATTATTTTTTCTGTTAAAATACTTTTACTTATCCCAGTTTCATATGCAGAGACAACCAGTGGCTTGAGTTTGGGATGGCTGTTTGCCCAACCAATAGATGACAGGGGTAAGGTTCAAGATACCTGTTTGAAAACATTAATTATTTTTATATTTTGGTGATACAAGTGGCTCAAAAATGACACACTTCGACTTTAAATTCCACATCAATCTCAAAATAACTAAAGTCAGAGAGACAAGAGATTAATATCATCCTGTGCTCTGACCAGCTTCAACCCAAAACCCTTGACAGTCACCTCCACATTCATACCACTTCATGAGTGAAGAGCCAACCATAAGATACCCCAGGGAGAGATACGAACAAGGTGTAATTAAAATGTAAATATTGATATTTAATTGTTGTAAATGGCTTTTTGGCACTATAGTTAATGTCAGTCCATCTGTAGTGCCTCTGCCATAGATGCTTTATTACAGTCATGGGAGATGCTGGCCTTCTCCGCACCCGCCACCAAATTCTTGTTCACTAGAATTAAAGTACGGAATCATGATATAGGGAGCTAGGTAGCTGATTGAAACACACCCTTAATCATATGTAACAAGTGACATAATGGCTCAATTAAAATTCCCCTTTTTTATATTTGTTTTTGGGTTTTTTTGTTTTTTGGTGGTGATATACATTTTTTATATACTTGAGCATAAAACAGCATTTACAAAAAAAAATATATTTCCATAATGTAATGTATTTCCAAGTAGCACAGGACTTTATTTTATCCATCAGGAATTGATGGGATTGTGAAATATGGGTATAACATACCAGAATGGAACATGCCGATTTGAGGGGAGGGGTTGACAAATTAGAGTTATTGGTGATGTCAGCTGAAAATGGAAGTCATTTCAGAGGCAGAGCAAGTTAACATATTTTGATGAAAGATTAAAGAGACAATTTTCTTATTTGGAATAACGTGCACCTATGAATCATGCACAATATGACTAGAAATGTGTGTCAAGAAAAATCAAATGTTCTGGCAAACTTGCCACAAATTTACCCCTAAATTTATCACTCATTATTTTCACATGCAAATGAGCTTGCGATGTGCCGCAAATGCTCACCTGAAGTTTGCAGCTCTTCAGTGATAATGGTGAAACTGCAGCAAACCTTTGGCAACAATAAGGATTTTACCGCAAAGCTCTTTGCATGTGAAAATAATGATTTTGATAATCGATTTTTGTAGAAAAATTAAATAGTGTAAATTTTGATTTCATGTTGACTTAAAAGGTTTCAATATTCTGATGGTACAATCGATCACCTTTGACCCCATTTCTCCAACATTCCTCAGCAGTAGTCTTCTGTTTGGATCACAAATATTTGTGCTTGGGATTCCTCAAAATCTAACTGAGAAACAAAACATAAAAAGGCCTTGGGAAAACCACTTAATTCTGTTTAACTCTTTTGAGTGGGAGAGCAAAAGACAGCAGTATCCGTTGCAGTGTTTGTTTGGTCACGGTAAGCACTGTACAGCAGCACGCCTCACACTGACAGGTGAATATTTGCTTAACTGTTAAATGGATATGGACAGCTATGGCAGTGTTAATGTGTTTTACCTCCAAAAATGTGTGATTTTCTCTCTCTCTCTCTCTCTCTCTCTCTCTCTCTCTCTCTTTCTCTCTCTCTCTCTCTGACTAGTGTTGTTTTGTGGAGCTGATAAAAGCAAAGCGGAGCGCTGCATCAGTTTGTGTGTTTGCGGTTCCTGTCATCACTTCCCCTTTGTCTCTCCCTTCTCACTGAGGGGGAAGGGAAACCAAAGACCCCACTGTTTACAAACACATGTTTGCCTTTTAATATTGTTTTTGATTTGTGCAAGACTTCTGTTGGCTGATATTTTCCATTTATTTGGGTGGTTGTTTGGTAGAGGATCTTTGAAGTGAGTTAGTTTAGCTGGTGAGGGATGAGCATCATAGTGCCTCACTAGGGCAGTAAATGGACAGACAGCGACTGGCATGGTTGTTGTTCCGGTCACCCCATGGCCTTTGGCATCATTGGCTTCACCACATGCTTATTTGTAAGCTTACACCCTGTCTACACCAGGCAACGTGACGCAACGGATTGAGGCTGCCTACACTGGATGCATCAACATGTACGTTCTAAACCATTTATTTATGTTATTGGCAGTTTGTGCAGTGTAAAATGGAATGGGACCCATTTACTGTAGACAGCATCATCGATAATAATGCTCTATTGCTTTTGATTCGCCGTGATGTGATGCTCACATCCGGTGTAGGCTGGGTGTTAGAGTCTTATTTGAAGAATGTTGCTTCAAATTATCTATTTTGTCATGTTTTGGGATTTAGTTAACCCAAAAATAAAAGTGCTGTCATAATCTCCACACCATCATGTCATTCGAAACCTGTATGACTTTATTTTTTGTGCGGAAGACACATTTTTTTTTGACTTGCATTGTTCATGTGTTTTTAGCGCTAAGTCAAGTCAAGTCAGTTTTATTTGTATAGCGCCTTTCACAACACACATCGTTTCAAAGCAGCTTCACAGAAGATCAGGCGTCAACAGACAATAAAACTGTGATGTCTATAATGTCGATGAATCATCATTGTGTAATTAGATAAACGAGATAAAGCTAAACGAGACAAGTTTTCACTTGAACACATAAGCTACAGTGAATGTGCTTCTTTATAGCGTTCCTGAATCAAGATTTTCTCTGAAAATGACTTACATTTCATGTTGTTTCTTTTGCCTTCAGAAGACTTGGAATTTGATGCACGAGTCACAGCGACTATTTTTATGAAACTTTTGGGTCCTTTTTAAGCTTTGAAGTGAGTGGCTATCGACTCTCATTGTATTAAAAACACAGACCTGGATCTTCCAGGTCTTCTGGTATTTTTTTCCTTTTGTGTTCCCCATATATAATAAAGTCATACTGTTTTGAAACAACATACGGGTGAGTAAATAATGTCATAATTGTCACTTATAAGGAATAATAATAATTTTATGTTAATACATTAACATCAATACATTTTTATTAATACATTGTTTAATAATTATTCATTCAACATGTATTATCAGACGCTGTTCATTTAAGGCAGTATGACAACTTGGACTACTAATATTACTATATCTCATCTTTGGTCTTCCCAGCACTATTTTACAAGTAGATCATGATGACAACGTGTGAAAGCGAATAGTGGGTGGATTCACACAGGAGCTCAGGAAGAAGTCGGAATCCATCAAATAAACATCCAGCATGGTCCGTACATAGAATATCATTGATTCTCATTGCTCAGGCATGCTCATTTACCCTGCAACCATGAGAAAATAAGCAAGGGTGTTGCAGAAAGTGAGACAGAGTAGTGTGTTTGTATGTGTGTGTTAGTGACTGTGATGTCAGATGACGGCTAAATAACATTACTGAGGAGAGGTCTGCCCTGAGGAGGAGGAGGATGACTGACTGTGTGTGTCGGGGGGGTACTAGGGGGAGTTTACGAGGAAATGTTTTTAGTTCATAAACTGGTAATTACAAGGGTATTATGATAAAAATTTGGTTTATGAGGACATTTCTAGTGTCCCCATAAGTCAAATCGGTTCAAAAACATACTAAATTATGTTTTTTTTTTTTTATGTAAAAATGACTAAAGTTTTTTCAGGGTTAGGTTAGGTTTAGGGTATAGAATCTATAGTTCGTGCAGTATAAAAATCATTATGTCTTTGGAGGGTCCTCATAAGGATAGCCACACCAACGTGTGCGTGTGCGCGCGTGTGTGTGTGTGTGTGTACTGGTGGGCCCTCTCAGCAGTGTAAACGTGCCGTCAGAAAAGATTTGGCAGACGGACGGCCGGTGGTTGCTGTGAGGCCTGGTGGTGAGCAGTCCTGCCCGGCAGGGGTTAATTGCGCATGGCTGCACTGCAGCCTCTTTCTGTCAGTCTGTGCTATGCTCTGCTCCAATGCTTATTTCTTCTGAAAAGCCACTACAGTTTTCACAAGGCCTCAGCCAACAGATACCTTCTACTGGTGTAACCTTCACAGATCCACAATCCACATACTTAGCCTTTCCTCCCCTTCTACCACATAATACATCAGTTTACTGGGAGAAAAAGAGAAAGATATAGAAAATGAAAGATTGTGCTAGTGACAAAAGGCCCTTTAGTGCTGTAGTGAGAGAGAGAGAAAGAGAGTAGAGCTCTGAAGCCAGTCTTTGGGCTAAGAGAGTTGAATTGAGATGACGTTACTAGAGATTGAACGGTGGATCAGATAATGCCTGTGTGTCATGTGGATGGGGCAGTCTGCTTTGTGTCTGCCAAATAAAAGAGTCTCTTATCCAAAGTTACATGGATTTTTTTTCTTCCTTTACAAAATTATATAAGGAAAACTGATAAATAAATGCATTAATAAAGCAAGGTTATTGTCCTTTTTTTAAAACTATTATGAAGAAAAAAACTAGCTATGGCAATTAAATGTTGTTAACTAAAATTAAGAAAATAAAATAATAATAATAATAATAATTTAAAAATAAATAAATCCTAAACCATGAATGTGCACTTAAAGTGCAATTGCAAATCAATCCAAGCCTGAATTTAGACTTTCTGTTTACTTTAAGTGAAATTTTCACTTAAAAACAGGAGGGATACAAACTGTCATTGCTCGACCAGTGCCATGCCTACACTTTGTCATCAAACTTCCATTTTTACAGGAAGTCCTTTGGGATGAATGCACTGTACACATTTAACACTGCTGAAATTACAATGGCAGGCCTTAAATCGGCTCTTTGGATCCTCGCTCACGCAGCAAAGCATCCAAAGGTGAACTGTAATCACAGTTGCCACCAAGCTCTTTTTTGAAATAAAATAACAGATAGAAAGAAGACGGAGAAAATGCATCTTTAAAGTTTGCCCTCGCGTAAATGTCAATTGAGAACCTTTTCCATCATCAGCAGTAAATTCACATTGATGGCTCTTTTCTTCTCTCTATCGATCTGGCCATGAGAACGTAGATTTGTATCTGTTAATTAATGCGTCCTGAAACACCATTTGTATTAATCAGGGAGATAAGAAAAATTGGATGCCTGCACTGGCATGACAACAGTAAAAGCACGAGCCCCTGATAAAATCATTGATGGACCTCAATAAAGAGGCAGAAAAAAAGTTCTTCCTTCCACTCAATAAACTAATCATCTGGCTTTTAATTATTCTGCGGAGAGATGTGTGGAGATTGGGGAATGTGTAAATCTAATTATTTACTAACAGCAGTGGCTGAGAGGGAGGGCTGGGAGTGGCACAGGGGGAGCTCTAGGCGATGGGCTAAGTCCATCTGCCACTCCAGTCGCTCCTCTCCACAACCCCCCTCTCTGACCAGCTCTCCCCCACCCGCCCCCCTGCTTTTATTTTGTCTCTCTGTTGGTCTCTAATGCTGTCATTCTCTTTATACCTTTGCCTATCTCTCTCTCTCTCTCTTCAATTCCGTATCAGTCTTGATATCCAATTCATGTATTTAGTCCCCCATCATTACTTTGACATCTTTTTATTTAAATTACTCAATGATAAACTGGAGGCACTTTACAATTGTATTCGTTGACATTAACTGTATTAGTTAACATTAACTAACAATAAACAAGGCTTTTAGAGCACGTATCGATCGTGGGCCATGTTCATTTTAACATACACTAATAAATTTTTTTAAATGAAAATTTGTATATGCTAACAATAGTTTATGATTATGAACAATAGTTTATGAATAATGAACAATTGTATTTTTCATAAATTTAAATTAACCAAGATAAAAAAAATAAAAAATAAAAAATATTGTTCATTGTTATTTCATGATACCTAATTCGCTAAATAATGTTAAAAAAGAACCTTATCGTAAGATGTTGCCATCAAATTCAAACTATAATGATAATAGCTGATAATTAAATATGCAACCAAACTGTCAAAATGCAAGCAATATCTCAAAAGAAATAGTGCTGTTTTACTGAATATTGGCATTTGATAGTATGTTATTTTCACTTTTTTTGTACAATATGGCAATATGTTATTTTGGCTGTGTTTGCTCCACTGATGAAAATAGTTCCAACCAAAAACTGGCAGTCTGACTGGAATGTCATGAATACAGAAAATATACAATTTGAGTCTTCAGCCTCCAATCATTACTTTGACTCTTCTATATTTTTTACTTACTCTAATGATAAACTCGACAGATAATGACCGAAAGTTGCCGATAATCCTTTTTTAAACAAGCAGCCAATTAGTCAAAACAAAATCATGTCTTGTTATAAACATTTCAGAATCATGTTTATGTTTTATTTAAGCAATAATAAAACATAAACAAGTGCTGTTGTACTGAAAATTGCCAGTTAATATTGAGTAACTTAAATTTTAGATACAACATGACCAGTTATTTGGTAAATGTTTGCTCTGCTAATGAAACAAGTTCCAAACAAACTCTGACAGCATCCCAGTTCTGTTATATTAAACAGCAGCACTCTTGGGACACTGCTTGTCCAATCAGATTAGAGGACCATGACTAACTATTGTTTAGTATAATTATTAGAATGAGTATTATAACACGTTTGAATTTAAAATGATCTGATTTGCTTGTATTGGGAATATTCTGGTGTATTTTTCCAAACTATCAGCAATATTAAAGGATTACAAGTACCTCCAAGGAGAGACAATGTAGAATCTTATTTTTAGCCAATGCCACCTTTCATTGAGGCAATTCTCTTTGTAAGAATGTGGCGGTCTTGCGTTAGACCCCCTTAAGAAATTCTTGGCTTAATCCCTTTTGATGATTTTATTAAGTAGTAGAGGATGGCCTTGCCAACTGGCATTCAGCACACTAGCAGCAGCAAGCCAGGAGAGGCACCAACTGCTCACTAGCACTCAGTCTGCCTCTAATGAGATCAGAGATGTTAACAGTTTCGGATAATAAATTAGCGCTTTGTATAAACAATAGCCTCAAATCTATACCTAATGAGCTCCTTGCCATTAGTGATCAACTTACAGAAAGATATAAAAAAAAAAAAGAAAGAAAAGAAAAGAAAAATATATATTGCACATTTCCTCTGATGGCATCTCTCCACAACAGATGTAGGTAAGCATCTCCTTCCTGGCGTTCCCCTGCCACCCAGATTAGCCCCCTTGCTGTCACAAAGAGAGACGCCTCATCTGTTCTTGGAAGAGCAGAAGGAGTGAGATGAGACGAAAAAGGTAGAGGCACGGTCAGATCAGCGTTCAACGCCAACAGGTGCTGTTGTACCTGTCCCTCACCTTTAGAGCTGATGGATGGCTATGAAGCAGTTCTGCAATCTCCTTAAAGGATTTTATTTTCATTTATGATATGAAAAAAAAATACAAAAATGGATTTGCTTCAAACAGATATATTATATAGAAAATATTCTACATAATTAAGCATTTACTGTATAAACTATATAAAAAAAATGTTTTTATTAAAAGACACATAGATGGCAGTATTTCCATTTTGTATTTATTTATTTTTCTCCAAAACCGGAAGGTTAAAGTGACAGTTTACCCAAAAAAGGAATGTTTGGTCATTATTTACTCACATTCATGTCATTCCAAGCTCTATGATTGTTTTTTATTTATTTTTTTATTTATTTTTGTGGAAGAAAAAGTAAAAAAATGGTCATGTAGTTCTTGCCATACAGTGATCATACTGAGCATGGTTCTCAAGCTCCTAAACGTACGGAATAATACACCATAAATGTATAATTCAATTATTAAATATGACTTGTGCACTATTTTCTAAGACTTCTTAAGCTACATGATAGCTTTATGTTTGGAACAGTCCCAAATTAACATGTTTATTATAATAGTTAATAATCTTGCCATGCTCTTCTACTTGGGTTCCTTGACAAAATAACAGCATACAACTTAACGTATTGACATGAGGGAAAGTAATGACAGAATTGTAATTTTTGGGGTGAAACATCCCTTTTAATAAAGAGACAAAAAAAAAGGCAGCCACATAATAGAAAGGTTCAATTGTCACTAGTGAACATGAATTTCATGCTTTCCTTCACTTTCAGCAAAAGGACAGAAAAAATTGGCAAAAAGTGAGCATGGGGGAAGGCGAGAGAAGGAGTTTGAGGCAAGCAATTAGTCTTTCAGTTGGTGTGATGGGAAGAATTGATCCATGCTGCATGTTGGGGAAGATAAGGAGTGCCCTCCCTCAGGATGCCCGCTGGCCTGCTGCGTGGCAGGAGATGAGAGCCAAGGCTCGTGCTAGGTGCCTCTGCTCGCTCCCACTGGAGTTTTCCTCTGAACTACTCCACTGGAATGTCAATGCTATCCACTAACGCAAACCAGAAACTTCTGAAAATGAACTGAAAAGAGAGCTGTTTATTTGAGGGTTGAACAATCATCATTGTCAGGTTTGAGTCCAACAAAGCTCTTTCTCTCAATTTCTTCTCAGGGTTTTCCACACTGTCGCTGGCTGACCAGATGAGTCTTCTTCAGAGTGCTTGGATGGAGATCTTGATCTTACGTGTAGTCTATCGCTCGCTGTCTTTTGAGGACAAGTTGGTCTATGCTGAGGACTACATCATGGATGAGGACCAGTCCAAGCTAGCCGGCCTGCTGGACCTGAACAATGCCATTCTGCAGCTGGTGAAGAAATACAAGAGCATGAAACTGGAGAAGGAGGAGTTTGTCACTCTTAAAGCTATAGCCCTGGCTAACTCAGGTAAAACACTGTGGAACTGACACAAATATGTTTTATGTATTTATTGTTTCATGCTATCTCACACAAGATATTCCAACAAAGGCCCTTTCTGGTTATTAAACAAAATAATTATGTCAGATCTGTTACAGCATAGCACACATAAACTGTGGTACTCATGCAGATAAGGGGCCGTTCAGAACCTGTTCTTGTGCTTAAAAAGCTAGACATGGTGCAGAGAATTGAACAGAAGGCAGGTGTCTCGAGAAGCTGTATTGTATTAGTTTAAAGGAATATTCCGGGTTCAATAAAAGTGAAGCTCAGTCGACAGCATTTGTGGCAAAATGTTGATTACTACAAAAAAATTATTTTGGTTCGTACAAATATCACTTACAGTGAGAGTGAATGGGGACGAGTTTAAAGGCAATTCTTCTGTTTATTTGAGCTGTAAAGTTGTTTAATTGTAATTTTTACAGCCATTTTAGGATTTTTGTATTTGTTGACGTTACATCATCATGGCAAAAAAGTTGTAAAATTGGCTATAACTTTAGACAGAAAAAGTTATTAAGTGATTTTATGACTCTAAAATCATGTTAACATGCAAATTGTTTACATCTTGTGGCAATACTTTTGAAACAGTGAGTATTTAAACCTTCAAAAACGTTCACTTCAATTGTAAGTGCCTCACTGTAACCCAGATTTTCGCTTTTTTTAAAGAAAAGATTGAGCTTAGTTTGTGTTGAACTTAGAATGTACCTTTAAGTACCTTTTTAATTTACAAAGCATCTAAAAATAGTGCGCTGCTGCATGGGACACTGAACCCCCCCAAATGTTTACCACATTTAAATCACTGTTTGTTTATATGTTATCTCTCTAAAGAGGATGGAATGTAAAAAACGTGTAAGCATAAAAATAATTAAAATACTCTGCATTTGATTTAATTTCATCCAAAGGGAATATTACATACATATCAGATACTTTTCAAGTGAGCTCAATTTCTTTCTCTCATGTTTTCTAATTTTCTATTCATTCACACACAACAACACACTAAACACAGTGTTCCCATCCCTCCCGCCCTTTCTGAAATCCTTCAAAGGACGGCTTCTGCCCCTCTCCAAATAAGCATAAGTCTCTCTTCAGATGATTCTTAAGCAAGGAGCCCATCACTCTGCACCAGCATGTCAATAACAGGCTCTGATGTTGTCCAGCATCGACAGTCACACCATGGCCTTCTGGCTCCCTTTGTGTTGACCCCATCTTTGAACTTTATCTTGGTTGCCGGCCAGTAGTTTTCCTTTTAATTACAAGAAGGAAACTGTCAATAAAATCTGTTAAATGGGACACAATGAGCAGCATGAACGGGAGGGCGGCTATTTGTTCAAATTCTCCAGCGCTCAAGGTATTGACAGTTTGTTTTCTGGGGCCATATGTGACGATCAATCTCCGGCTGGGCCTGGCCATGCTGAAAAATGAAAAAGCAGATTGCTCTTGCTTGCTTGCGGATGACGGCTCGCTAGTTTGGCCTGGCCTGCAGACACTGGGGGCCCTTCTGCCCAAAGTGCACTCCTGAGAGAGCAAGAGCACGTGACTCTTTTGACAAATTATTTTTTAATTGATTCGCTGATTAGCAGTTCATCTCTGTTTGTTGATGTACACGTTTGCCAAGAGCAAAAAGGTTGTGCTTTCACGTAGAGATGGTCGATGTGTAGATGTATTCAGATGCATGTTTTCACTGAAGCACACACCATCACAATGAGACTTTGTCCTTTTCTCTATATCTCTCTCTTTCTCTGACTTCTTGGTGTTTATAGCAAGTTTCTCTCCCCACTCTTTTCTCAAGAGGGACATACATCATGCACCATTTTGTCACTTCTTTTTTTGGTGGAGAGAAGAGTGCTTTTGACAGCTGCTAAAAAATGATACACTTCACCATTTCCTGCAGCCCATAGTTACTGGGCATTTCTGCTGAGAGCCATATGTTTTACAGTCTTTCAATGGTCACAGTATTTCTTAACCTATTCTTTTTCATAGTTAGGAAAATATCTTATTTATTTGAAACCTTTAAAAGGATTGGTCTTAATAAAGTGCATGTCTCTCTTTTAAAGGACATTGTGAGGAAATGTGACACACAAACAAGCAAAAAAAAAGGAAAGTAAATCAAAAAGCAATCAGGGCTGCATTTCCCAAAAGCATCGTAAGCCTAAGTAGATCGTAGAAACCTTTGGCGCCAGTGGTCTCTACGATCAACTTAAGCTTGTGAACTGAATCCTTGAATTGTTTTTTCCTTCAGATTTTCTTTTGAGGATGTATTATGAATATTTTTTTACATCGAAAATGCCTCACTTGTAAAGCACAAATACTAAACATACATTTCCGAGAATGCAGCGATTTTCACTGCCTCCAGCAGTAAGATAGTGAGATTGATAGAGCCATCGGTGCGACTACTTGTGTGGAAAGGTGTAGGTAAGCACTTTTCTGCCAGGGATTTCTATCGGATCACAGGTCACTTTTCATATGGCCAAAGCCTATATGACTGATGGGCGATACCTCGCTGTCTGAATTCTAGATGGGTGGAGAGCGGCTTCAAGACACTGAAGGGTTGGAATATTGAACTGTAGCCTGAAGCAGGCAGGATGATCACCCTGCAGGCCAACCCAAAGGACAGATTTTCTACTAACAGAGGAACCTCACTAGAGGAATTCTCTCTCAGTGTCTCGCTTTTATAAATACTTGACCATACAGTTAACAGTAAATGTGTATGTGTCAATTGATTCGAGTCAGTGCATTGATTGTGAGATCTTTGACAAAAGCCAGTGTGCATTTGGACATTTTATCCTTGGTGGAGTCAGTCTATAAAGAATTTTCTTTAGCATCATGATGAAATAAAACTATACCAGCTCTGTGTTGTACCTTCTAAAGAAGAACATTTTGTCATGATATACTGTTCTTTAAGTTGTTTTAAATCCATATGACTTTCTTTTTTTCTCTGGGACACAAAAGATGTTAGGAAGAGTGTTAGCCTCAGTAACATTCACTTTAATGGAAAAAAGATGCAATGACAATTAATGGTGACTGAGGCTGTCATTCTTCCAAACTATTTTTGTTTGTGTTCCACGGAGGAAAGAAAGTCAAACAGGTTTGGAACAACATGAGAGTGAGTAAATGATTACTGAATTTCATGTGTGAGTGACCAACCCCTTATTGGAGCACTATTTAGCAAAAAAACAGTTGCTGTATGCGACTAATTGCATTCTCAGAGGCATGTCTGTTTCATTGAATGAGCATGAATGCTGTACTAACGATAGAGTCGAAATGCAAATGCAGCCTGTTTGACATTTCTGCCAGACAATGCCAGTCAGGCGGAGGTATTGTTGCCTGACTAGAGCCTCTGTTTCTTTCACTCATACGAGTGCCATATCAGCTCTCTTCCAAACACTGTTTCTGTCGCCCGTGCCATTCATCAGTCTCATAGAGAGGCTTGTAAACACGCAGCAAAAAACAGCCTTGGCGTTTAACACTCAAGTGTGCCTTTAATCACTAGAGAATAATCTTAGGACTGGCAAAAAAAGGATAAATCGCATTCGCTTGATCCCCTTTTTTGCCAGCACTTTCTCCAAAGGTTTCTGTTGGGTGGAGAAGAATAGAAAAAAGGAAAATCTCATCCAGAACTTGTATGCACAAACATCATGCCTATTAAAACTGAGGGGTCACATCCCCTCTGACATGTTTTAAGCCAGGTGGATTATGCGACTTTAATCCATTAAATTGCATGCTTTTGTCACCGGTCCTACACAACCCACCCTGAGCAAGATTCGAACCGGCACTCCTCGGCATGGGAGTCAGAGACGCTGGCAATGAGGCTATAAAAGCCATGGCCTCAATCCTCAATCACTAGTGTGTCTCTTCAGGAGAGTTAAGTTTACTCACTGCACAGCTATCATGTACAAGCTGGCTACCGTTACACTTACTGTAGGTAAAAAAAAGCAGAGCTCACGCCACTCTAAATTTAGTCAGTCTAATAGAGTCTACTTCCACAGATTATTTGCTTTGAAACTGAATTCTGTTGTCATCAATACACCTTCATGTCGCTCAACATTTTATCAAAATTAGTTATTATTTTGTTATTATCAAAATTACAAAGCTGCTATTTTACACGGAACCAAAATGCTTGTCTCTCAAGTTCATCAGTAATTGTGCTTGGTTTATTAATATACCATGTCTTAGGTGCCAGTCACACCAAACACATTTTTGTGTTAATCTGTGCTCGCACAAGAGTTTTTTTAAGATGCCATGTCAAGTTAAAATTACTTCAACTTTTATAAACATGTCTCTAGACACCTCCATTATCTTCAGTTTGTTTTTTGACACAATAATGTTTTTTGGTTTTTTTTACATTTTAATATATTATTTAGCTTTTTTAACTTCTAGCTTTTTCTTTTTCTTTCTTACATGTACGTTTATTATCTGAATGGCCACTTATACTTTTTGAAAGTTAACTTGGACCGCAACTTAAGTTAACTTGGACTGTTTAATGTGACATTTTCATGTCATTTACACATTTAATTTTCAAGGGGCCCTGGAATAAATTGTGACATTTGAATTAAAGTTATTTCTGAAGTTAATCATCTTTTTGCTCCAAATATGTATTGTTATTTTTTATTTATAATTTTTTTTTTTTTTCAGATTCCATGCATTTAGAGGATGTGGAAGCTGTACAGAAGCTCCAGGATGTGTTGCACGAGGCCCTGCAGGACTATGAGGCGGGCCAGCACGCAGAGGACCCGCGCCGGGCCGGCAAGCTGCTCATGACCTTACCCCTGCTCCGGCAAACGTCCACCAAGGCGGTGCAGCACTTCTACAGCATCAAACAGGATGGCAAAGTGCCCATGCACAAACTGTTTCTGGAGCTGCTGGAGGCCAAGGTCTAACTCCTTCCCCTTGCCGACCCCACGTTGTACTGAGAAAGCTGGAGGGGAACGTCACTGACTCCGCCCCTTCATCAGGGCAGACACTGACTAACTCTCTGCCACTGTTTGTGAAACCTTTGTCTATAAACTTGATCAAATAATAACTTAAAACCTAACCATAATGGTACTTCTAATTACTGACAATGATACATAAATATAAGAATGATTTAAAATGTGATTATTGAGAAAAATGTGAAATGAAAACAAAACAATTACTGCTATTATTATTTAGCAGTGGGACTTTAAACCAGCTTTCAATTCGTTCTTCTGGAAAATCTGATGCTGACATTTTTTTGTGCTATTTGAGACATGATTTTCAAAAGAGAAATTCTCTGGAGCCAAGAAAGACCAGCCCTGCCAAAGGAAGAAGGTCCACCCATTGGACACCAGCAAGCTAAACTTTCCCCGAACTGTACTGTCCAGCTCCCATGTTGTTGAAGGAATCTAGGAATTGTCCCTCATTACCATAAGAGCCACATCATAATGACTATGTGCAGTATTACATAAGAAGTCCTCGGAGTAGTTTAACCACACGATAGCCAAACTGAGATTTTTATGTCTTTGAAAAAGCTGCTCCTCACCATTACTTAGTCATGTGGATTGCTCATGTGTCTCACACTCCCTCATTGTTTTCTTTCAAGTCTTCCAAACACTTCTAGCCTCTTTTGATGGTTTCATTTTTATATTTTCAGGGAATAGCCTAAGCTTTAGTCTTCATGCAAAATGAAGCATAGGCCAACAGCAGTGGTCAAGAAACAGACTAATTTATTTAATGATTTTATTTTAATATGTTTTATTTCAGTGTATTTATACTTTACTGAAGGCTGTAAATATATGGTATGGTCATCTAACACAATGTTTCCTTATATAATGTTAATAATGGATTGTTATGTTTTTCTACCAACCACCATGTTTCGCAATTACGAATCATGAAGAGGAAAACATGCTATCTTCTCTAAGCAATAGATGTTTTAAAAGTGGAGATGTCAATGTATGCAATTCTTTTTTCTTTTCTTTTTTCTTAGTGTCACACTTAACTTGGGAAAAATGAATTTCCAGAAGCTTTCGCTTTTCTGTCTGTGCTTTTCATAAGATGATAGATTACATACATGCTATGGCCAGAAAGACCATAACCATTATCTCAAACACATTATATATGCATATATATTAACTTTAGCCTCTAAATTCTATTGACATTATTTCATACTGAAACAGTATTTGAACTTTAAGCAAAATAGCACTTAGCGAACACGTCTCCACAAGTTGACAGAGAGACATCATAGGTTTAGTTTCATGATGGTCCTAATTTTACAAGAATAGTGCCAGAGTTATCATAATGTGATGTAATCTTCCTCAAAATGACATTTTTAACAGAGAGGCTAAGTATCAAAGCAAGCAATCCACAGCTTTCATCAAAAATATGTCAGTATTAGTGTGGGGTATTTTATGAATATCCTTAAGCATTGTATATTGTAAATTAACAGATTATAAATCTAACCTAAGACATTTTATTGGAACAGATCAAAGAAAAAAAAGAATGAAAAAAAAAAAAAGTAGTTCAGCTTCTTGGTGTTTCATGTCTGCTGTGTTTTTCTGAAGCATTTCATTTTTTTCCCTTTCCTCTGTCACATGCAAAAATGTAGTGTTCTACTGTGGTGATCGCAGGTCTTGCTGTTCAGTATGCTTTTTGTTTTATTATTCAAGACAATACTGGATGTATGAATCCTCAAGAGACAGGTGCGATTTGTTCTCAAATAAAAGGCTCTTTATAGTTCCTGTTAGATCAACTGATCATGGTTGATATAATCTATGCTGGTTTTTACTGTAAGCGAATAACAGATATTTAAACGGAGTTACACATGTATAAGAGAACATCTGTGTAACTCTGATACTATAGACTAACACTGTACATTATAGGTTACGAATATTTCCAAAAAGTACATTTTTCAACCCTTTTTTTCTGATATTTTCTCTGTTTTCCTTTTTCTTTAACAAAATGCTGTACAGAAGGCCTTCCATCCTCTATTGGTATATATCTTGACTCATTAAGGTTGCAAAGGGAAGAAGTGCTTTTTGTTTGTTTTGGTGTAAGATCAGTTTTAAAAACTATCACTTTGACTTTGCTTAATAAAATTGAAAAAGAAAAAAGATGAAAGAACAGATAATTTTTTAAGGAAAACGGAGATGAGGGTTTTAGTCGCTTTTCCTCAATCTTGATCTATAAATACACTGTATCTAGCATTACTGTAGCTATTCTAAACTAAATAGATTGTGCTTTGGAAAGGTTAGTGTAATGTGACTCTAGATCTTATCTCTCATGGCAACTCATCAGATGGTCAAAAACATGGGGTTGGGGGGCGATCTTGCTCTTGATAAGATGGTGGCACTTTACATTTTTCCCATGAACAACTCCTGGCAGAAGAGGTGCTGTTTTCTTCTATGTGATTTTGTTTTTGTTCTTGTTAATCTTGTGTTGTCTTAAATACTGATCACTTTGGAAATGAAGTGATATGAAACTGGTCTCTGTTCTGCAACTTCAAATGCGCTTTATACTTCTTTTCAGTTTTGTAAGGTTTCAAGAATATTATAGCAAGTTGTCCTGGTCTACATTCGAACTCTATTTTAAGGCATTTGTTTTTTTCAAGTTATATCAAGTTGGCAATGCTAGTGCACAAAATGATGAACAAAAATGTACCATGTCATTTTGGAGAAAATGGTACAAAGACCTGTCAAACCATTTAAAGACAATTTTACTATGTCTTTCAAATCCTTGCTCATATATTCAGCTAAGAAATCAAAGTGTAATTTAGCCGTACGGTACACACTGACTTTTTTTAGAGATATTTTCTTATTTAAAGCAATATGACGGTACAACACACAACTGTTGTGCGATGTGATTTAATTAGATCAAAATGCTGTAACTATTGGACTATTTTGCAAACTATATCATAATAGGATTAAGAATGATCAAGTGTAAAAACAACTGTTATTTTTCGATGTTATAGAGGTTATAGGTGTTGCTTGTATTTATTCATGCATCGACGTGTCTGCCAAATGCATCTAGGCTTCCTGGCAGGTGAACACAGAAACAGACCACTGAGGGAAAGAATGAGATCCAGATAAAGGAAGGGGAAAGAATAAAATAACATTTGAAAAAGCTTCTATGATCAATATGATATATTTCAACCCAGGAGTTGCTGAAACAACCTGTAGTGAGAATCATGTCTGTAGTTTTTAGATGTGCTCCACATCGGTAAAACTATTAACTGTATATTTTTGTGATGTGCATCATTACAGTGTGCTCCAAAAAATATGTCCATTTGTGTAAATGTATTTATTTTACATTGTATATATTGTTCAATTCAAAAAGAGAGACCTATGATTCTGTAACTACGATCAGTTCAGAAGTGTAACTCCAATTATGCCTTTCAGGATAAAGTAGAGCAATATTAAACATGCTTCCAGTTTTGACTTGGGCTGTTTTTTTTTTTCGTGTGAGAATCTGTTTTCAGTCTGAATGCATTGTGATTTTTACACTTTTGCTATAGTGTTACATATACTTCATGCAACTCAGTCTCTGTTCATGATATCAATCCGATTAGTTTCATTTATTTGATTAAAAATAAGCATTTGATAAGTCAGTTATAACAACTTCTATTCATGTTATAACCACATATCAATGATTTTTAATGCATTTGTAAATTAATTATTAGTCATTAATGAACCCATTTATAAACCCTTAACAAAGGGAACATTAATTTAAAGTGTTACCACAATTACTTTATATTTAAAGTTTATCTTAGGTCTCATTCTTGTCCATAAATAAAACCCAGACATTGCCATTCATACTGGATTGTAACACTTGGTGACGTTATTAGATGTAGATAAAATAATGTATTTGATTCTTTTAGGCGCATTATTAAAAGTTGGATAAAAATTGTATATGATCATTAAGTATACTATTTCAATCCAAATGTGATCATGACAAAGAGGGCCAATATAGACATTCAAATAGAGAATTTCATTTACAGTATATACGTTAAAAATAAAAATGTTAGCACGCCCTAACTATGACCAATATTTTTAGAACATTTATTAATCTTTGAATATTAAAATATTTTTGTAATAAAAGTTGTATATTTTATAATAGTTAATGCATTATGAACTTACAATGAACAATATTATATTTTAAATAAACATTAACCAGAATTAATTGTTTTTTCACAATTCTTGATGCTTTATACTAATGCTAACATATGCAATGTTACCACCACCACCGCCCCTGGTACTGGAATCTTCATACAGTCACTATTCATTCTGTTGCGATTACAATATTATTGCGTCAGAAAGGAGAAAAATTAAAGTTCTTGACAACTTGATGCAGCATTTCAGGCATGTCCACTCAGAAGATAATCAGCCACTATGCCCTGAGACTTTAGAGCAGACACATTGATGTAAGAGAATGTTCCTAACATCAGAACTGCCTCATGCTCATCCCAAATCCACTCTGTCTCTCCTATTACACAGAGAGGGTCAAATTAGAAGCAAAATATACAAATACCAACAAGGGGAATACACTTAGAATAACCAAATAGAAAACCTTTTGACAACCTATCAAAGTAGACAAAATAGCATTGGCTATTCTTGGTTGTTTCCGGGATATAGGGTTGAAAAAGAAAACTAGATAGCATTGTGAGTAAAAATCATCTGAGGCTAATATGTACCGTATAATGTGGGGAGACATTTAATGTTCTGTAGCAAAAGCATTTAAGGCTTTAAAATAGAGAGCAGTGACCTGCAGGCAAATATTTTTCAAGAAGATGACATCATAAGATATTACTTAAAGAGGGTCTCACTACCGGAGGATTTTTCTACCCACATTTGTTTTATTTTATTATTTGCTCTGCGGCACATACATTCTTCAGAGTTCATTTATTTTATTTTATCTTTATGCCATTGATTCATTATTATGATACAATAAAAGCTACTTGAGCATTTCAGCTGCCAAGTACCGTTATCATTAACCTTGCGAGACGCTAAAAGTGCTCCATGGGATTAGTAATGGCTCTTTTAACTCTTTTCACTCTCTCATGTTATACAACTGCAATGGAGAGCTGCTATAAGTGGGTTTTCATTGAGGTTGGACCCCCAGAGGAGGCCCAGAAAGCTAAAGTTATATATCGGGAAAGGCCAGAGTATTTGTATTTCTCCACGGTGTCAATTTATGGATTTTCCCATCAGTGCAATTTGGAACCTGAGCAAGAAATTGTCTTATAATCCAATTGGGAATTTTGATGTTCCCCATAAAGCTTTAGTTCAAATTTAAGTTCATTTTAAATTAATTGATCTATTCTAGACATATTAGTTAAACTGCTGATCTTGATAAGTATGTTTGAAATGACCTCTGTCTTTTAACATCTGTTTAATGGTTTCTGGAACCCGTATGAACTGACATAAAAAAGAAGTGGCCAAGTCATATGGCAGTCTATCAGGATGGTGAAGGATTATAGTGCTCTCCCTTAAACCAAACTCATTTAATTTTGCTCACCTGCAGGTTTTTGAAGAGCTGAATCGAGTATATTTTGCACCTTCCACAAATGGGGAATACTTACAGGCCATTCAGACCGAACAAACTCTTGTGCTACAAAAACCTTGAGACACTTAAAAAAAAATTACTGTTCTTGGGGGTCACGTGACGCCATGCAAGCAGATGTGTGAGCAACAAGCTCTGTGCACTTTGCTAGTTTTTAAATTATTTTCATATTGTAATCCAGTGGGATTCAATACACCCAGTTAAATATTTGTTCTTTGAGGTAAACATGGCAATGAAGTCAAAATCCTCAGACTCTGGAGACATTAAAAGACACTTATGTGCTCAAGCTGAAACCTCTGATGGGCCTGCAGACCATGGACTCGATTTGGATGGCACGGCGGGAGAAAAAATCCAGCGTCAACTGTCCAACATGTTTGTGATGCTGATGAAGGTTGTTGCTGACTTGGAGGATCTTATTATGTTGAGGTATTATGTTGATCGATTATGGCGATGAAAACAAAATTCTCTGAGTTGGTTACAATTGTGGCAGATGTTGAGAAACTGATTGATTATCTGGAGTCAGCGGAAAGGGAATTATCCGCTAATCTGCTAACAACCAAAATAGACCTATGAAACATTTTGGAAAAACTGGAAAATCTTGAAAATAGGAGCCGAAGAAACAGCGTATGGTTTGTTGCAATTCCTGAGCATAAAGACGGCAGAGATTTACATTTACATTTATGCATTTGGCAGACACTTTTATCCAAAGCGAATTACAGAGCCCTTATTACAGGGACAATCCCCCCAGAGCAACCTGGAGTTAAGTGCTTTGCTCAAGGACACAATGGTGGTGGCTGTGGGGCTTGAACCAGCAAATCCTTCTGATTACCAGATTACCAGATATGTGCTTAGACCACTACACCACCACCAGAGATATGATGAAATTACTAGACGAGTTCTTCCCAAGTCTGCTCGACATAACAGGACATAAGCTGGAAATTGAGCGAGCTCACAGAGCCCGACTTGCAGATCTGCTAAGGGAGACATGCAGATAATGATCTTGTGTTGTGCGAGGTTAGGAGCAAAGAAAAGCTATCTTGGAAGAATCACAATATTTTCTCATTCCCAGACTTTGTGAATTCGATGAGAGAAACGCGATTGATTCAAGGAGCGTAAGAAACTCTTGCATCAATGGAAGATCGCTTTTGCACTGATGTTTCCAGCCAAATTGAGAATAGAATCGAAGGATGGCCACAAAGTATTTACATGTCCCAATCAAGCACTGTCCTTCATAAATACATTGGCGTGAGTAAGCCATTTGGTGTTTCTTATGTGAGTGGATTGACTCGCTGAACTTGCACTTGATTGTCTGAGGAAGCTGGGTGCTATTTTTTTTCTGTTTGTGTTGGTTGCGCCTAGTGGCTGGAGTTTGTTTTGTGGAATGTCACATCTCCTTCAAGAAACTTTTGCATTCGCAGAGGATCGCTTTTGCACAGGGGTTGCCGGGCAGATCGAGAGTGGATGCTGGGGATGGCCGCAAAATATCTACATGCCCACACAAAGGATGTCTTTTATAAAGTTGATGGACTGAGTAAGTTATGGTGCATTTTTTTATGCAGCCTCCAATAAAATTAGATTCTTGACCATCCGAGGAACTGCCTCGTTACAGATTACTGACCTAAAATGGATCCAGTGGCTGTCAGAATTCTGCTCATTCAACAAAGGGACTGTCCAGTTGAGGATCACACCCATGAGTTTTTAGAGCTGTCAAATGTAGTGCACTATCCAGACCGCTCTGTGATGGTTTTCTTCCAGGCGGTCTGAATAGTGCACTGAGGGAACTGAAGCCTCCGGCTGATCCTCACTGGATGCTCAGCGAATATATGGAGAAGGCTCTGGAATTTAGCGGATCCCTTTATACAGTGGATTATGGCGGGAACCTCAGGACAAAACCACAGCCTACTCCACGACTGCCAAAGAGCCAACGACCATGCCTGCCACGGCCAATGACCATGACTGTCACGGCTAATGCCCATGCCTGCCACGGACAACGGCCATGCCTGTCACAGCCAATGAGCCAGAAACCTCATCCGTCCCAGAGCCTGCGTTGACAGCCCCATCCATCCCAGAGCCTGCGTTGACAGCCTCGTCAATCCCAGAGCCTCTCCATCCAGTGGAGGAGAAGAAAGGCTTCCGTTTCCAAGTTTCTGCCCATGATCATAACCACGGAGGCCATTCCCAAGTCTCTGCACATACCCATGACCACAGAGGTAATTTCCGAGTCTCTGCCCAAGACCACAGATGTTGTTCCTGAGCCTCCACTCATGACCACAGAGGTTGTTCCCAAATATCTTCCTGTGTACATGACCACGGAGGTCGTTCCTGAGTCTCTGCCCATGCCCATGACCACAGAGGTCGTGGGACGGGGGGAGGGAGGGCATCCGAACTTGACAAAGTCTCATGTCTCGACCTGATTTTTAGGTTTTTTATTCAATAAATATATTTGTTTGACAGGGAAGCTGTGTGCAAACAGGAATATTGTGACAGGGCGGAGGGCAGGCCGGGTCGTGATTATACACACCCGGTCCCTTATCAGGATAATTAAGCCTCAGAGAGGGATAAAGACCGATTGCAGACGGTGGTGCGAGGAGAGAGAGATCGTTTACGGACATGTCCGTCATGTGTGTGTTTGTTTTTTGTTTAAGTTAATCATTAAAATATTGTTTATATCGCCAGGCCGGTTCTCGCCTCCTCCTTTCCATTGAACTGCTTTACAATTATTTATTTATTTATTTATTTTTGACATTTTGTGTGTGTGTTATGTGGGACCAAAGTCGTGTTCGTTGGGGGTCAGAGTGGGATTGTATTAGTGGGGTTTGAATGTAAAATGTGGATGTGTTTGTTTTTTCTTTGTCATGTACATATGAATCAATAAAAAAAAAAATCATAAAAAAAAAGAAAAGAAAATTGCTGTTCTTTTTAGCCTTATTTGGTATCTCAAAAACGGTACACTCCTGCATGAGATGCTAAAAAAAACAGTAAGACGCAGGACAATGGTCAATCTTGCACATGTTTACATAGACATGTTTACAAATCATTTAAAAACAAGGAAAAACGAGTTTGGTTTGAATGGGTCCTCAGGTGTCCCATAATGTTTCAGGGCTTTAAAGGCACAAATTGCATGCTTTAGTTGTGAAAATGATTAAACATGTTGGACTGGGCCACACTGTGGTAATGGCCTTTCACATGTTTCATGCTCCCCTGACACCGAGAGACATCACGATGACCGAGAGACATGTGTGTAGAAGGAGAGAAGGAAGTGTGTAGATCAGATTCTTGACAATGTGCAAAAAAGGCAACTCTGGGCTTGACCCTTTGGAGAACTTGTTTACCTATGGAAGCAGAAGGCTACTGCTGTCCTCCCTACTCTCTGCTCTCCTGAGTCCAGGGCCTTAAGAGAAAGTTCAAGGGACGGTTAAGCCAATGATAATGATAATGATTTTGATAATTACATTTTGTAAGTACATTAAATGACCACACATGCAGAAGAGTAAAGTGAAGTTACCAGGATTACCTAGGTAAAAGTTTGATCGAGATGATACAAATTTGAAATATTTTAAAAATCTAGTTTAAAACTCATGTCAGGTTAGTAGAAATGTCATCTTTATGTCATCTTTTGTTTGTTTCATTAATGTAACCATAGACTAAAAGGTATTAAAATACTTGCCTTGTTCATTGAAAAGTGTACACAGCTTCATCATTTAGTTTAGTAAGTTTTAAATATATGAAGGTGTTAAAAAAAATTATATAAATTTTCTGCATTTTTTTGTCAGAAATACTAAAGTTTGTCACAGCATCATCCGACTGAGCTTGTTTTCATTACAGGCAATCACAATGCTGTGCGTTACAGGGAAGACATCCTCCTCCCTCAGGTTGTACCCTTCTTGCAGGCTCATCTTGACATGACCCTCCAGCATGACAATGCCACCAGCCATACTACTTGTTCTGTGTGTTATTTCTTTGTGTAACATGGCATTAGTGGGAAGCAGGACAAAACTAGTATAGCTGATTACGCCACCCTGTTAAACAGGGAAATATTAATATTTATAATTAGATAATCCATAAAGGGCACACGGCTCCTGTCATTAAATCTTACCACCCAGTGCACGAATTTCACCATGCACACATCAGCACACCAATGAAGTGAAGCGTGAACACACGTCACTCAGTGACAGAAGTCCCCCCACCACGAAGCTAGCTAGCTGCCGGCCCTGGGACTCGGTTCCTGTAAACTGAAACAAAAGTTAACCACAAATAATAAATGAAATCATGAAAAACACACTTCAACAACACAAGAATGGTAGCAGTTGTTAGACAGGGAAAATTGTGACATAAAACATTGGTTTGTATGTTAACCAACTCTCTATGAGCAGATCAAAACAATAGATTAACCTCACAGGCCCATAAATATAGCACTTGAATGGTGGTGATTCACGTAGTACTCAATCACACAGAGCCAGAAAAGAAGTTAGATGAAACAAAAATACACAAAATAGCTCAAGGCTAAACATCATGCAACCAAACAAAATAATGACAAAACCCACAAATAAAGACCAACATCTACAAACAAAGCAGTAGCATCAGAGAATGTTGCCCCGCAGGCTTAATCAGATGAGAGGTTGCCTAAAACACCCAATTATTCAGCGGGGAATGTTGCCCCGCCGGATCAAGCAGCAAGAGGTTTCGTAAAACCCCAATTGTTCTTCCTTCATGTTGTAGCTCCAAATCGCACACCCACGCGAATAACAAAAAGGGATCAATACACCAATAAAACTCAGCAGCGGAGGATGAATGTTGAAGAGATAATGTTGAGGGTCGATCATTGAGGGAATGACAGCCGCCAGATGACCGCAGCTATAAACAGACCGTACCAAAACTAATCTACAAAAAATAAACAAACTGGTTACCTCAAAGCATATTAGAGTTAGCTAATTAGCCAAACAAACATACCTCCAAAGCGGAAGGGATCAAAAACAGAATGGGCGGTCCTCAGGCAGTGATGCACAAGTGGTGCTCTGACACACAAGCAATGCCCTGCAGTTCTATTTTATAGGATCCCTAAAGACCTATGATTGGACAACCAATGCACCCAGAGAACAAAGAAATAACTGTGCAATGCTCACTGTTTGTCCCAGTACACTTGCAAGATAGGAATGTCAGTGTTCCGTCATGTCCAGCGAAGAGCCCAGACCTCAATCCCATTGAGCATGTCTGGGATCTGTTGGATCAAAGAGTAAGGGCTAGGGCCATTCCTCCCAGAAATGTCCGGGAACTTGCAAGTGCCTTGGTGGAAGTGTGGGGTAACATCTCACAGCATGAACTGTCAAATCTGGTGCAGTCCATGAGGAGGAGATGCACTGAAGTACATAATGCAGCTGGTGGCCACACCAGATACTGACTGTTACTTTTGATATTGACCCCCCTCTTTGTTCAGGGACACATTATTTCATTTCTGTAAGCCACATGTCTGTGAAACTTGTCTGTAGTTTGTGTCTTAGGGGGCTTTCACACTTGGTTCGATTGCCTGTTCCAAACCCGAGTTCGATTGCTCCCCCCTCCCCCCTGCCCCCGATGGACTGTGTTCACATTATATATTTGTATCCGAACCGCGGTACGCTTGCGTCATCAAGCTGCAGCTGGTGCGTAATCGTGTTGCTTGATAACCGCGAAATGAAAAGGCGTCAAAATTCAATGAATAGACTTGCTCGGTTCACATTTGTTCTTCTTTTTTTTAACCTTTGGTTTTGTTTTCAACATTAAGATACAGAAACACACTTGCGTCTGTCTGCCGGAAAAATTCTGAAATCGTTCAAAAGACAGTGGGCTGTCCGCCGAAGACAATTTTTGCGAAGGCAAGCAGAAATCATCTCTCTGCTTGCAGTGCGTGTGCGTGTGCGTCAATCCCGCTTTTCGTCAAGGTAAGTGTATACACACACACACACACACACACACACGCACGCACGCACGAAAGTAAACTCTTTCTGCTCATTTTGAAAGTGACGCGTGTGAGACTGACGACCACATTATACGTCATCAATAGCGGTTCACTTCCGCGGTTTGGTTCGATTGTGTTCATATCAGCAGCGAACCGTACTGGAGTTCACATGAACCGTACCCCCAGACCACCTTTTTAAGCGGACCCGAGTACGGTTCGTGGGTGCGCACCCGAGTTCGGAAGACAGCGTTCACATCATCCAAACGAACCGAACTCTGACGTCATTCGAACCGGGGTGCGCACCAAAAGTGCTAGTGTGAAAGCCCCCTTAGTTGTTGAATCTTTTTATGTTCATACAAATATGAACATGTTAAGTTTGCTGAAAATAAAAGCAGTTGAAAGTGAGAGGACATTTCTTTTTTGCTGAGCTAATATAGATTTATATATATACACTACCGGTCAAAAGATTTGAAACACTTTATTATAATTAGTTTTCTTCACATTTTAGAACAATAGTAAAGTCATCAAAACTATGAAATAACATAAATTAAACTATGGGAATTATGTTGTGACTAAACAAAATCCCAAATAAATAAAACTGTCCTACGTATATTTTAGCATCTTCAGAGTAGTCACCCTTTGCCTAGAATTTACAGACATGTACTCTTAACATTTTCTCAACCAACTTGAGGTTTCACCCGGGGATGCTTTTTAAACCGTAATGAAGGAGTTCCCACCTATGTTGGGCACTTATTGGCTGCTTTTTTTTATTATTTGGTCATTAATTTCAAAAACTTTTTTTTTTTATTAAATTTTAGTTTTGTAATGAAATTAATTAATATGGTGGCACAATTATATTTTTGTCTACAAAACTAATATCAAACATTTAAGTATACGCCTTCAGATCAAAAGATTTTTAAGATCATGAGAAAACTTTCAGTCAAGTGTTTCAAAAATGTTGACTGGTAGTGTATAGATATATGTTTGAAATGATTTATACATTTGTAGATAATGTAATTTACCATGCATGTTTTGAAGAATCTTGTGGTGTCTTCTCTCAGAAATGCAGGAAGTGCATGAAGCTCAGTGATTTGCCTTGTATGAATATCATGTTGATCCTAAAAGTATATTTTTAATCTAATGTTAAATAGAGCACTTGCTGAATGTGTTTTCCTGCATAAATATAGTGAATTGTCTAAAACCCTGCAGTTCCTGCCCATATTCATACATTTTTAACCCTTGTAATGGTCTGAAGATGTATTATTGTTTATAACTTGTTATTGTCAATGTTAATTAAAGTAATATTCACCCAAAACTGATAATTATCTCAACATTTAATCACCTTTATGCCTTTTCAAACTCATGACCTTTTTCCACAGAACACAAACAAAGATATTTTAGATTAGATATGAGGTGAAAATAAATCTTGACATCTGCATCTCCATTGCACAATTATGATCTGAAGCGCGATTCCATTTGCTAGCACTTGATACATACACAGAGTGTGTATACAGAGCATGTACAAGCACAGAGAGTGTGTAAAGCACATTGCATCAAAAGTGAGGAAGTGGAATCGAGCTTCAAATCTTGATTCTGTAAGGAAACTGCAGATGTCAAGATTTACAGTGAAAAAGTAATTACATTTGATATGTTCTCATCTAAAACATACCATATCTGTTAAGAGGATATGAATTAAACCACATGAGTTGAATGGCTTATTTTTATGCTTTATGATCTTTTGGAATTTGAAAGATTGAAACCCTTTCTCATTGTATGGATATAGTAATATCATACTCCAAAATTATTTTAGTTTATTTTTCAGATTTTCATATTTCAATTTCATAAAAAAAATGCAATACATTTTAACTGCGTAATCTTTCATTAATAAAAAATTTAATGAATGGAAGTTTTATTCATCTTAATTTGCCAAATTGATTACTCAATTTGATTTTGTGTTTTTTAATGAAATTGAAATACGTAAATCAAAAACAGGCCAAAAATATTTTGTGTCCTGCAGAAGAAAGAATACAAGATTGAGACAGCATAAAAGGTGAGTAAATGATGATAGAATTATCATTTTGTATGAACTTTTCCTTTATCGCAAGGGCTTCGTCACATTTAGCAAAGCATGTTCCATGTCAAGAACAGCGAGTTGCTGATTTTTTTCTCTCTCTAAATGAAACATATGAATACAACTTTTCAGCTCATTCACCATTTAATATGGGAAAGGCTTAAATTATTCTGTATTAAACGAATGCAAGTTCTGTTAAACCAAGGAGCAATAATAAATAACTAAGATCATAATACCTTAAAGTCATGAATCCTGAGAATCTCAGCAAGTGCATCAGAAGACTTTCTCGTCTTTGATGCTTTCTGACGATATTAAGTCATCAAGTGAACACTGTGGCGGTCAAGTTCAGCATAGAACGTGTTTGGAAGATTCTGTTTTGGAATGCACTGAAACTCAGTATAGACCTAAAATGGAGTGACAAGAGAGACAAATTTCATTCACAATGGATTGAAAAGACAAAATTGAGAATATACATTTTGCAATTTCATACAAAATGTAAAAGTACTAGGCTATATCTGTGATTCCAAAGCTGGCAAGTGCTCAAGGATCTCTGTTAATGGAGATGTATTGGTAATGATCCCTTTTGTAGACATGGCATCAGACTAACTTTTGGATCTATCCATTAATGGCTATTCTGCATTGTAAAATACAGTTACATGTATATTTGTTACTTACCTCGGGAACTCGTACCATGTGAAATGATAACTACATCTAGGCCTACCACTTTTAATCTTGGTCGGGAAACAAGTCCTATCAAGTGCTCTGTGCTCTCAAAATTCTTAAGAAAATGTGAAGAAAAAAAAATGTTCATTTACACAACAGCAACTGATTAAAACTTAATGAAATCTATAAATTAAAAAATGGAAAAAAAAAAATCACTGGCTTACTTTACTGAACAAAAAGTCTCAGTGATAATTTTTTTGTCAAATGCGATTTTTTTTTTTTTTATTATTTTTTTTTTTACATCTCAAAACCGGCCATCCGGTTCATCTCTTAAGCCATCCCAAAAGAGCTGCTTAATCCCACGCTGCATCAATTAATGAAAATATCATCCTGTTAACCAACAAAAATGCTCTTTAGATAACTGGTACGGTACTACAGTCAATATTCTAAAATATCGTCATTAAACTTAAGTTAAACTATGTAAACTTTCACCAAAACAAGCCATTCAGATCGTCTCCCAACAACAAGTACTTGTTTGGGATATTTATGAAACATTAACACATATGGATAGTTACATTTTTATAATTTAACAAAAAAAACAAAAAAACAAAAAAAACAATATAAGTTCTGAATAAACATGAAATAACTTCCTTTTGAGTGAGACTACGGGTTCTGAACGTTCTTTCATGAACTATCCCTTTAAGGCTACAGGCAGCAGTCTTTTGTTTTTCAGTTTTGAGTTATTGGACAAGTGATGCTTTCTTTGGTCATTCTTTGTATTTATGATGAAAGAATTGAATTTGGGTAGAATCCTTGATTTGTTCTGTATTTCTCTTCTGGTCTTTATTTCCCATTAATTCGGTCTGTGATTTCAGCCAGAGCTGGTGTTTGTGTCTGCTGAAATCTCACCCTGTGGAGGCGCAGTGAGCTGAGTGACTGTGTGTACACAGAACACTCCAGAGCCCCTTGTAACTTGACTTAGCAGTGATCTTCAGTTCCTACTCAGAGCCAGCATGGGGTGTCTGGTGTTTCACATCTGACAACTCAATATTCAGCCATGTGGCTACACAGGAGAGGAGCTATCTGAGAGATGATGCGCTGGCACACTCCATCTGTCCATCTTTTTCTCGTACAGCAACAGGGATTCCAAGCACTATAGCAGTCATGATTTATTTGACCTAATTTGGCCTAATTTAGAATGAATGTATAATTTATCATTTATAATTTGCTGAAGTGTTAATAAAGCATTAAAGTTTAAGTATATACTGTAACTTTTTCTGTGTTAAAATAACTACTTAATATGCAGAGACAACTATAAGTTAGCCAGTCATGGGTTAATTTTCTCAAAAACTCACAACACAGTTTTATCCCTCTCCAGCTCTCACTGCAACACATAAAAGCTGATAGAGATAATTTCCCACAGGTGCCAATCCTTACCGCTCTTCCTATCCCAGCCTCGTTCTCCACAGATGTTGCTTGGCTATGCCCCCATCTCCACACAATGTTAAACAGAAATGTATCAAGCGAAATGCTGAGATGTGCTGACAAAAACAAATGGAGCGCTATCTTTTCCTCTTTGCCAGACTTTTGCAGGTTTTTCTTCCTGCACTGGGTGTAAGAGGCTGATATAATCACATGTATCTCAGCAGGACAGGGATTTCGCTATAGAACCCTGGGGGAAAATTCCACATCAGCAGCATAAAGCTCAATATATGACTTTCAGCCTTAATTGCAATATATGACATTAACTTGTACCATATTTTATTGTAAAACAAACCAAGTGCCAGTTTAACAGTCACAAGGTGCTTTTTGCCTGTGGATTCCTTTTAGTAAAGCCAGGGAGACTATGACATTTCTTTTTGATTTGGCAATATGGCAAAGAGTCCATTTTATTTATAGTTAAGTGCTGACTTTTCATAGGAGAGGGGTAAATATGAAATTCTAATTGAAACAATATAATGTGTAACGTTTGATGTTGTTGAGCTTTATTAATTATCAGAAGAGTGTGGGCGCATGGCTGGGTTAAACTGCCAGGGTTCGTCTCCTGAGTGAATGCAGAGGATAGCAGTGTTAGCCTCATTTGCATGCTATCTCTGTGAACAAAAGCTAAGATAATGCTACGGCTAATTCTAATACAGTCTTCATTTGAACATTCTCTGCATTTGTGTGTGCAGCAGAGGCTGCAAGACAGAGGGCTTAAGAAAAATCAATATGATTAAAATCAAAACTGGATGTCTACTTCAGTCCAATGGAAGAGAAAATATGATGAAACAGTATTCAATGCTAGAAAGTGCTTTCATTGGGCACGATCTTAATTTGACTCTCTTGTGATTAAATGTGTTTATGTGTGTGTGTGTGTGTGTGTGTGTGTGTGTGTGTGTGTGTGTGTGTGTGTGTGTTTTACCCACACTTTTCATAGTGAGCATCATTTCATCAGGCCTTAAATGAGGTCCATTGCTAAATTAAAACAGTTTCTCTCACAGAAGGACTTGGAAATAGTAATTCATGCTCTTATTACATCCCGGCTGGACTACTGCAACACCTCAATCTTCTTTTTCACATCTGCAAATAGTCCAAAATGCAGCAGCTAGACATATTACCCCAGTTCTTGCTTCCTTACATTGGCTTCCATTTCGATACAGAGTACATTTCAAGGTTGTGATGTATGTTTATAAGGCCTTGCATGGTTTAGCCCCTCAGTACATTGCTGATTTACTCCATCTACATTCTGCACCTATGTCTCTTAGATCATCAAATCAGTTACTCCTCTCTGTTCCTCGTTTCCGTTTGAAAACTAAAGGTGATCGGGCGTTTGTAGTTGCGGCCGCCAGATTGTGGAATGCACTCCCATTTGCTGGTCTTCCTCCTCACTGCCGATATTTAAATCTAAATTGAAGACACATTTTTTCTCTTTAGCCTATAATGTTGGTTGAGAATTTTAATAGTTTTCTGTGTAGGTTTTATAATGTTTTATTAATTTGTTCTTTTTAACATTTTATAAGTTCTATTAAATTCTGTTATTAATGTTTTTAAAACATTGTACAGCACTTTGGTTACAACATTTGTTGTTTTTAAGTGTGTTTTATAAATAAACTTGACTTGACTTGACTTGATGCCGGAAAATCGCTAGAATGCATTTTTGCACCGGGCAGTAAATGGTGCTTCCCATGACCTTGTCAGCTTCTCTTGCACTTCTGGGAAGAAAGGAACTGGGACGGGGTGTGGCTGTGAGCGGCAACACGGGCCCACAAACTAATCATCGATCCATGAGGGTTCAGGGGAGAGCAGAGGGTTCCACTCTGAGATGAGCCGGCGAACTCATCAGGAAGCTTGATCAGGCAAACGAGCATGCTGGGGAATGGGAGGTCCGTGGGGGGAATGCCCGGCAGAGGTGGTCCCATTGAGGTCCCCAAAATGCCTGCAGTACTAGTCGCACTGGCCTCAAACCTGTAGGTAGTAGGACCGAGGTGGGGATTAGCTGGGGTGCAAAGTTGCCATGGTCATGTTCTTGCAGTGAGGACATGACCTATCCACTAACAATGTCTCCACGTGAGCAGTGCCCAGACACGAAAGACAGCGATCATGGCCGTCAGAAGGTGAGAGATAACGACAGCGACCAGGAATAACACTCAAACTGAAAGGCATCTTCCATGTGTGCCGCTCTTTTAGAATTATACTCTTTTAGGATATACTCTTTTTTTTTTGGGTTCTGCTGAAGCACCCAGGGGCGATATCTGCAGTGCACCAGTGCAGAGGGGGAGAAGCCGCTGAAATGCGCTGTCAGATCCAGCAGAGGTGAATGGGAAGTCATGGGAATTCAGCTCTGTGAACATCGACCGCTCGGCTCCGAAGAGAAAATCTGAATGAGCTGTTCGCACGCCAGCTCCTTTTTACCCGTATGTTTGGGGGAGTGGCATGCAAGTACCTCTCGCCAATTCCCATTGGGCTTTTATCAAATATCAGAGGTGTCTTGGGCTCCCAAGGGTGACACCTGGTGTCTCTACATCGACACAACATTGAGTGAGTGACAGATAGAGAACTCTATATACAGTTGTGTGTGAAAATGTTATTATGTTTATATAATTTAAATGCCTCTTACATCTTTTACGTTTTCACCTTTGTTTAACGCCTTTTAGTTTTTTGTATGTTTCTCTCCCGGAGTTCAGCACCTGAATGTGCAACTCTGTGCCGGGTTGCATAGCAACGATGTGGAGTGACGTTCCTGAGCCAAGAGAACCAACCTACAATTGAACCTACAATGAGGTGTAATGTAACATGGTCATCTTCCTCCAGTGGCTCTGATCAATTTTCCTTGTCATCTTGTCACTTACCACTTCGAGCTGGATGTGCGTTTTAATTCTTATAATTTTGGTCAACTGTTTTTTAGAGTGAAGGTGCTCAAGTTCTTTTTGTCATCCGCGAGCAGATGGGAAACTCTCATAATCTGCTTTTCTCAGAGTGGCCACGCGCTCCTTGAATGCACCATGCACCAAGGCAAGAATATAATATTGTATAGTATCTTTTCTTCCTATTAGTTTCACATTTGGATGTTTAATTTACTTTTATGTTTTTCGTGGTATTTGATTGTAATAAATGAGTTTAATGCGGCATATTTCTTAAATTAATTGATGAGCGAGACTACAAAACACAAACAGCCAGTTTGTTTTTGTTCTTTGAAGAGGACAGAATTTCCCACAGGTTTATCATGGTATCATGCTTTTTTTCATCATTCTGACAGATACCTGTTTCAGAGTCAGTAAGATGAGGCTCCAGCAACCTGTTGAATGATTGTTGGCAAATCGCCTGCTGTGGTTGTAACATGAATGAGGTTGAAAATTATTTTTGAATGAAATGCTCGCTCAATCATCAATCTCGTAGACTATGCTACTCTGGATTTAGGTATTTTTATAAGGGATCTGTAAACCTACCTGATTTGTTTTAGTATAGATTATACAGTATCTGTTCTTGTGCGCATATTTTGTGTCTTCACCATAGCTTTACATCACTTTACCAAAGTTATTATAATTCTCATCTTTGCAATGCCACTTCAATTCAGGGTAGATGTTGTTGACATAAAGCCATGCTCAGTGCAATTCAGATGTGCCTGCAAAAGTAATTGTTAAGCTTTTCTTGCATCAAGTGGTATTCTAACAGCCTCAGGGAGGGTGTCAAGGTATAATATTTTTCATAAATATGTTTTCATATATGATTTTGTTCTTTATTTCTCCCTTTGGTTTTTTCAGGTTTGTGGAGGGCCCAAATCCTAGCTATCATGTGAAGGCTTTGGCCTCCTCTTTGACATTGTGCCATTAAGCTTTGCTGCCTTACCAAAGGCACTAGACTGTAAAAATGTCACCGCCAACATGACCATCATTTCTTATTTAAGATCACTACATCAGGAGGCACCCTTGCCACCGACGACGTATTGGGCCCTTGGGCACGAAGGTGCTATGTTATTTTTGTACACCCTAGGCTTTTATGCCTCCCTCAGCCTGGTTGCCCCTCAGGGCAACCTCACCAGGCTGAAGAACATAGGGGCATATAAATCTGTCAGCATTACACCGACAAGGGCCACATGTGGCATCCCTGATAGAAGTGCTTTCTGCCATGCCGGCCAGATACATGAGGATCTTCTTGCTTTTACGATGTTCTGCATCAAAGAGTGTCGCTATAGTTCCCCTATACCAGATTACACCAACCTCCTCGCCACCCACCTGGGCACTTGCTGGAAGGGCAATGCACAGGACCACAACCCAGGTGCAGAGGCCAGTTCCACCAGCTTCATCGTTCCCAACCCAAGAGACTGTTCTCCCCCCACTCTAAATCTGGGTCCAGAGAGCTCATTTATTCTAACAGTGTGGCGGAAACTCAAGCAAACACTGTAATGCAAGTAGACACATCCAGAACCTTCCTTTAAGCAGATCAGTGAGGCAGTACAAGTTTTTCTGTCACTTAGAGAGGGAATGTCTGCTTAATTAACCAGATCAGGTTCAATACCTGCTCTTTTCAAAGAAAAGAATGACTTGCTAGTTGTATGATCTAAACCAGATATGGATTAGCTTGGCCCCTTGCCTTGCCAGAATTAGTTTAATTCTGAATAGCATTTCCTCTGTGGTTGATCTTAGGGATAGGAATTATCAGGGACCTGGTTATTACAACGTTTTGGGAAAACTGATATATTGTGATCTTTTTACGCACATGTTTCTCAAACATCTTAATTGGACTTAAATGGTGATTTGCGCAACAAGTGCTGAGCTGCTTTACTTAATATTAGAGCCATATAGTAAGCCTAAACACATCAGTGTCAGGAAAAAAATATAAAAAAATGAAAAAAAACTTTACGGAATAGGCTAGCATACCTTGGTTCCAATATTCATCTCATTACACAAAATCCCTTTTAGTCTAGTTCTGTGGGTGATATGTCCAGATAACAAGTTATTGGCTTATCTCACTCTGAGTTAGCATTTTTTGTGTTTGTTAACTAATTTCCACAGTATGTAGCAGTACACTGAAAAATGTGGTAACCTGCAGATGTTACTTAAGGAGCTATTTCTACCTGATCTAACTGTTAACATTTGTTTTGTTGTTGTAACCTAATGTATTCAGGTTCATGCAGTGATTTTATTTACTAGGGATGCACTGGAATTTTGGCCAAAAATGGCATAAAATTATATTTAAATTTGTTATGGCCTATAGAGAAAAAAGGCAGAAACTTTGAACAGAAACCATTACTTTAAAATCCTGTAGCAGAAACACTCACATAATGAAAAAGCATTTTTTTATGTTGCACTTTGAAGTCTGCATCCCCAGAAGTCAAGTGATCGATCTCTTGGTCATTTGTGCATTAATAATGAGCATGCTGTGATCAGTTTTTGTGTGTTATTGTATGTCTTGGTTGTTAATGTCAAGCTCCAATATGACATTAAAGAAGCATAAAAGCACAGTTAAACTAGTCCATATGACTTTTGTATTATATTCAAAGTCTCTTAACGCCAAACAATAGATTTGTAACTTCAGAGAATGAGCACTGCTCTTTTGTTGACACAAACACTCACAAGCACACACACACACACACACACAGTTGTGTTTCCATGTTTTATGGGGACTTTCCATAGACATAATGGTTTTTATACTGTACAAACTTTATTTTCTATCCCCTAAACCTAACCCAACCCCTAAACCTAACCCTCACAGAAAACTTTCTGCATTTTTACATTTTCAAAAAACATAATTTAGTATGATTTATAAGCTGTTTTCCTCATGGGGACCGACAAAATGTCCCCACAAGGTCAAAAATTTTGGGTTTTACTATTCTTATGGGGACATTTGGTCCCCACAAAGTGATAAATACACGCTCACATTCACACACACACACACACACACACACACACACACACATACCTACTTAACCACAAAATGAGGTCGTATGACAGAATACCCTAACTTTGGGGACACCCCTTTCTAGAGGGTCTAGAGACAAAAGAAAAACATGACTGCACTTCAGGAGATGCTCTCATTACAAATATCACTTGATATTTTCAATAAAACCTTTCCTTAAAGACCTGACAAATTACCTTCACTTTAGGGACAGTATTTTTTATGTCACTTTTAGGGACATACACAAACTCTGATCAAGTCAAACTTTTAGGACTTTGTGGTGATACACAAACTCTGATCAAGTCAAACTTTTAGGACTTGATAATTAAATAATATTAGAGGGTGAAAATGCTACAAAAAATTTATTCCAAGTAGGCAGAAACATGCTTCAATGCAAAGTTCTCATATTGACAAGAAATGTACAAGCCAGCACAGAGATATCATTGTTAGAAAGTAAAATATCAGTTTCTTCATGGTTGAGGATTAGACAACTGAATTTTTATTTGGACTTTTGAGATGCCACAATTAGACAGGCAAGCCACAATTCTTCTCACTATTAACTTGAATTGCTGTATAACCTTAAGAAAAAAAAATGGTTTGAACCAAATTCAGCAGTGAGAACCAATATTGCAACCAACTGATGATGTCATCGTGCTTGAATCAGCAAAAACTTATGTGCTAGTTATTTTACTTCTAAGTGCATCCCCAAGTACAGGTTGCTGTGTCACTCATGTGACTCATGCCACAGATCTATTGACACCGAACTCCAACCACCTCCTGCAGGTAGTGCTGATGTCATGGTTGGGAGGATTACTTTGAAATGTATTCCACTACAGATTACAGAATACAGGCTGGAAAATGTAATTTGTAACATGTACCATTAGATTACTCAAGGTCAGTAATTTATTCAAAATACTTTGGATTACTTCAGCACTGGTAGATTTTTTTTTCACTTGTTTTGACTATAAAAACTCAAAATACACATGTTAAAAATACATTCTCTGAAAAACTGAAATATCTTATGCAGTGTTGTTTCTAAAACAAGATCACATTTATATGGATAAATATTCCTTCCATCTGAAAGCACTGAATATTAAAAGAAACAAATGACAATAAAATGCAAATTAATCTCTTTGATCTACAAAGTGGAAAACTAATATTACTAATATTTTGTATTTTAAATACGTAATCCCATTACATGTATTCCGTTTCTCCCCAAACCTGTCCGCATGACACATTAACAACTTTTCATGCCATCCTAAACTGCCAGTGTAAAAGCCCTCAAAACCGACACTATAGCGGACTCCAGCGTTACACACACACTCCACTTAATAGACATTTCGAGGACTCAGACGTTACACACACTCCACTTAATAGACATTTCGAGGACTCAGACGTTACACACACTCCACTTAATAGACATTTCGAGGACTCAGACGTTACACACACTCCAATTAATGTCACTTCGAGGACTCGGACGTTACACACACTCCAATTAATAGACACTTCGAGGACTCAGACGTTACACACACTCCACTTAATAGACACTTCGAGGACTCAGACGTTACACACACTCCACTTAATAGACACTTCGAGGACTCAGACGTTACACACACTCCACTTAATAGACACTTCGAGGACTCAGACGTTACACACACTCCACTTAATAGACACTTCGAGGACTCAGACGTTACACACACTCCAATTAATAGACATTTCGAGGACTCAGACGTTACACACACTCCACTTAATAGACACTTCGAGGACTCAGACGTTACACACACTCCACTTAATGTCACTTCGAGGACTCAGACGTTACACACACTCCAATTAATAGACACTTCGAGGACTCAGACGTTACACACACTCCAATTAATAGACACTTCTAGGACTCAGACGTTACACACACTCCACTTAATGTCACTTCGAGGACTCAGACGTTACACACACTCCACTTAATAGACACTTCGAGGACTCAGACGTTACACACACTCCAATTAATAGACACTTCGAGGACTCAGACGTTACACACACTCCACTTAATAGACACTTCGAGGACTCAGACGTTACACACACTCCAATTAATAGACACTTCGAGGACTCAGACGTTACACACACTCCAATTAATAGACACTGAGGACTCAGACGTTACACACTCCATTAATAGACACTGAGGACTCAGGCGTTACACACTCCAATTAATAGACACTTCGAGGACTCAGACGTTACACACACTCCACTTAATAGACACTTCGAGGACTCAGACGTTACACACACTCCAATTAATAGACACTTCGAGGACTCAGACGTTACACACACTCCAATTAATAGACACTTCGAGGACTCAGACGTTACACACACTCCAATTAATAGACACTTCGAGGACTCAGACGTTACACACACTCCAATTAATAGACACTTCGAGGACTCAGACGTTACACACACTCCACTTAATAGACACTTCGAGGACTCAGACGTTACACACACTCCAATTAATAGACACTTCGAGGACTCAGACGTTACACACACTCCACTTAATAGACTCTTCTAGGACTCAGACGTTACACACACTCCAATTAATAGACACTTTGAGGACTCCGACGTTAACAAACTCGTCTTGAATGACTCTTTGGGGGACTCTGATACTGATATACAAACAATTGAGGATAGAAAAACACACCACACTGTATTGTACAAGCAAACTTTTTTAAATTGACTTTGCAATATATAACATTGACAGGATGTTGCAAAGAATATTACATGCAAATGCACTGCATGCACAATCATTCTCTTAATCCTAAGAAATGCCAAGATGTTGAAAGAGCAGTGAACACATTGTAGAAGATAAAATATAATATATAACGAGATCGAGAACCTTGGCCTAAACAATTAACTATATCTTCATTCCTCCCTCTTTTCCTCTACTTCACTTTCACTCCTCCATCTTTTTGTCTACTTCACTTTCACTCCTCCCTCTTTTCCTCTACTTCACTTTCACTCCTCCCTCTTTTCCTCTACTTCACTTTCACTCCTCCCTCTTTCCTCTACTTCACTTTCACTCCTCCCTCTTTTCCTCTACTTCACTTTCACTCCTCCCTCTTTTCCTCTACTTCACTTTCACTCCTCCCTCTTTTCGTCTACTTCACTTTCACTCCTCCCTCTTTTCCTCTACTTCACTTTCACTCCTCCCTCTTTTCCTCTACTTCACTTTCACTCCTCCCTCTTTCCTCTACTTCACTTTCACTCCTCCCTCTTTTCCTCTACTTCACTTTCACTCCTCCCTCTTTTCCTCTACTTCACTTTCACTCCTCCCTCTTTTCCTCTACTTCACTTTCACTCCTCCCTCTTTTCCTCTACTTCACTTTCACTCCTCCCTCTTTTCCTCTACTTCACTTTCACTCCTCCCTCTTTTCCTCTACTTCACTTTCACTCCTCCCTCTTTTCCTCTACTTCACTTTCACTCCTCCCTCTTTTCCTCTACTTCACTTTCACTCCTCCATCTTTTCCTCTACTTCACTTTCACTCCTCCCTCTTTTCGCTCTACTTCACTTTCACTCCTCCCTCTTTTCGTCTACTTCACTTTCACTCCTCCCTCTTTTCCTCTACTTCACTTTCACTCCTCCCTCTTTTCCTCTACTTCACTTTCACTCCTCCCTCTTTTCCTCTACTTCACTTTCACTCCTCCCTCTTTTCCTCTACTTCACTTTCACTCCTCCCTCTTTTCCTCTACTTCACTTTCACTCCTCCCTCTTTTCGTCTACTTCACTTTCACCTCCTCTTTTGTCTACTTCACTTTCACTCCTCCCTCTTTTCCGTCTACTTCACTTTCACTCCTCCCTCTTTTCGTCTACTTCACTTTCACTCCTCCCTCTTTTCCGTCTACTTCACTTTCACTCCTCCCTCTTTTCCGTCTACTTCACTTTCACTCCTCCCTCTTTTCCGTCTACTTCACTTTCACTCCTCCCTCTTCATCCCTTTCACTTCTACTTTTAACAACTGTTTTTTCAAGAGAAAATGAAAAAGTGTTAAACACATAGTGGTGAACAGCTTATGAAACAAAATTCAAAAAAGTGCTGAATATTGAAAAGTCATTTTACTTCTACACGGCTACAAAGCACCCTTTTTTTTGAGAGTTGTGATCCTGTTTCGCACATAGTTTTTCAGGCCAGTCCATGTTCGCTCCTTCAAAGCCTCTGGCTCTGCTTCAATGCATCTTTCACAGTCTTGCTTACCAGGAACTTTGCATGTCTTGATGAACCTCATCATGTGCCTTTCTATTGCTTTTACCTCAATGTCCTCCCATTTTCTTTTTGGAGCCTTTAAAGAACCTGAAAAAAATAAGGAAATAAAGTTTTAAATCAGAACCAATCATGACATATTGTAATCTGTAGATTATTAGAAAATGTGAAAAGCCCTCAGATGCTTATTGCTCAGGGATGCCAACTGCTTACATTTCAGGAAAATTCCCAGCTTTGAAACCAAAATCAGTCACCTACATGATGTGTGTTTGAAAGAGTTTGTGTCGAGTGAGGATGGGGCCCAAATGGCCAATGGCAGTTAGTAATATTTGTGCTATTCTTTGACGATCTGACAGGAGTGCAGTTTTCGATAAACAGCTGAGAATAAGGTGAGGCTGCCTATGATCACATAATAGTATTAACACAATAATATTAATCTTCTGCTAAAGGTGCTGTTTCTCTCCTGGTAATGTTGTAATTAAAAATGACAAACAAAATTATCACGTTACCGTATGGGATTAATTAGTAAATTGTTCTTAATCGTGAGTAATGCATTTACCGTTGTGTTCTGATGTCCCAGTGTGTATACTGGGAGGACTTTTATAATGACGTCTATGTTGTGTGGCGCTAGATGACGCCACCAATCCAATGTTACTTTCAGTTTTTTCCTGCCTTTCCACAGGTGTGAATGTGGGTTAATACACACAAGGTTTTTTAATAATACTCTTTTACAAGTGGTGTATGCTTTTTTGAAACACTAAGTTTGAGTCATTGCAGTTTATATTGGTTATAATGATGCAAGTTCCTTGTGGCAATTCGCGAGCATATGTTAACCGCTATTTACCCTTTCATTTGCATAATAGTGCACATATTCATGAACGTGGCTGTATGGTTGCTGTGCAAAACCAAAAAAGAAAGCCATATACTTCCAACTGATTAATATTGTGGAGGATGAGTGTTAAAGAGATTTAATGCCCATTTTAGGACTGCACAATATATTTAATTTATTGATATATCAAGGGCTTGCAAAAATTACATTATTTTAATACTTTAACTTTCATGATGACTTTTTCTTACACAATTCCCACATTGAATGAAGTCACAACAATTGGATCAAAAAATAAAAATAGACTCATTCAGAATATCCCACAATATGCTGAAATTAACTATATTCATTTATTTTACAAAGCAAATACAAATAATTGCATTTTGATATCAATCGTAAATGGCATAAATAAATACAGTCAGGTCCATAAATATTGGGACATGGACACAATTCGAATCTGTTTGGCTCTATACACCACCACAATGGATTTGAAATGAAACGAACAAGATGTGCTTTAACTGCAGACTTTCAGCTTTAATCTGAGGGTATTTATCAGGTGAGCGGTGTAGGAATTACAACAGTGTGCATATGTGCCTCCCACTTTTGAGGGACCAAAAGTAATGGGACAGATTAACAATCATAAATCAAACTTTCACTTTTTAATACTTGGTTGCAAATCCTTTGCAGTCAATTACAGCCTGAAGTCTGGAACGCATAGACATCACCAGACGCTGGGTTTCATCCCTGGTGATGCTCTGCCAGGCCTCTACTGCAACTGTCTTCAGTTCCTGCTTGTTCTTGGGGCATTTTCCCTTCAGTTTTGTCTTCAGCAAGTGAAATGCATGCTCAATCGGATTCAGGTCAGGTGACTGACTTGGCCATTGCATAACACTCCACTTCTTTCCCTTGAAAAACTCTTTGGTTGCTTTCGCAGTACGCTTCTGGTCATTGTCCATCTGTACTGTGAAGCGCCGTCCAATGAGTTCTGAAGCATTTGGCTGAATATGAGCAGATAATATTGCCCGAAACACTTCAGAATTCATCCTGCTGCTTTTGTCAGCAGTCACATCGTCAATAAATACAAGAGAACCAGTTCCATTGGCAGCCATACATGCCGACGCCATGACACTACCACCACCATGCTTCACTGATGAGGTGGTATGCTTTGGATCATGAGCAGTTCCTTTCCTTCTCCATACTCTTCTCTTCCCATCACTCTGGTACAAGTTGATCTTTGTCTCATCTGTCCATAGGATGTTGTTCCAGAACTGTGAAGGCTTTTTTAGATGTTGTTTGCAAACTCTAATCTGGCCTTCCTGTTTTTGAGGCTCACCAATGGTTTACATCTTGTGGTGAACCCACTGTATTCACTCTGGTGAAGTCTTCTCTTGATTGTTGACTTTGACACACATACACCTACCTCCTGGAGAGTGTTCTTGATCTGGCCAACTGTTGTGAAGGTTGTTTTCTTCACCTGGGAAAGAATTCTTCGGTCATCCACCACAGTTGTTTTCCGTGGTCTTCCGGGTCTTTTGGTGTTGCTGAGCTCACCTGTGCGTTCTTTCTATTTAAGAATGTTCCAAACAGTTGATTTGGCCACACCTAATGTTTTTGCTATCTCTCTGATGGGTTTGTTTTGATTTTTCAGCCTAATGATGGCTTGCTTCACTGATAGTGACAGCTCTTTGGCTCTTATAGTGAGAGTTGACAGCAACAGATTCCAAATGCAAATAGCACACTTGAAATGAACTCTGGACCTTTTATCTGCTCCTTGTAAATGGGATAATGAGGGAATAACACACACCTGGCCATGGAACAGCTGAGTAGCCAATTGTCCCATTACTTTTGGTCCCTTAAAAGTGGGAGGCACATATACATACTGTAGTAATTCCTACACCGTTCACCTGATTTGGATGTAAATACCCTCAAATTAAAGCTGAAAGTCTGCAGTTAAAGCACATCTTGTTCGTTTCATTTCAAATCCATTGTGGTGGTGTATAGAGCCAAAAAGATTTGAATTGTGTCGATGTCCCAATATTTATGGACCTGAATGTATATTGTAAGTGACCTGCATGCAATTTGGAACAAAAGACAACTTTGTGATCTCTGGGATAGATCGTAAATACTGTAGGCACCAATGCTCTTTTTTGGGAAACACAGCCCTGATCTTTCCCATTATACATTTTAAAATTAATTTCAATTTAAAAGGTAAAATTTTAGCACTTTCAAAATCAGTGATTATTCATGATTAATGATGTAAAATTATGTGATTCATCACGATTAAAACTTTTAATTGACCGACAGCACTAGTTGTAATAAAAAACACAAGATTGTGTCATATTCTTATAAACAGCATTGTTTTATACTATGCATATGTTCTGTGATTAATGAATACAATTGTAATTACATAAAAAAAAGATGTGTGAAAATATAGAAGCCGAACAAAAGCCAGCAAAACAGCTGAAACCTTACTGAATGTACATTTAAATCATTTACTTTCTTTAAACTTGCAGTCTATTTTCTCTAAAGAAAGCCCAGAGGCATACCCCAAGATATAAAACAACCTTTTTACTTCCGAACTGGCCTCCCTGATTGTTGTCTTTAGTTAATATAAAAGTAATTCTTGGTGATTAAATGATTGGTTAAAACTTTGCTTACTTTGATCCTTTTGTGATCCAGACAGTTGAGCCGTCTCTTCTGGGGATGCTGACTGAGATGGGTCGCTGCAATCCTCCTCATCACTTGACATATCATTAACGAGGGGTTCAAATTGTTCTAAAAGAAAGCATTGATGAATGAAAATATAATATCATCATAGCATCATACTTTCAAATGTAATTTTTTTTCTTACATTTTCTGTCAAAAAACTTGCATAGACAAAAATATTAGCATAGACATGCAAGCATGCTCATACCATTTGGGTCAATTTCAATCTCATCAAGCGTCTTTCCTTTGAAGTCTGAGAGTGTTCCCTTTTCCATTGCTAACAAGACCTTGCTCATCTTTGCCAGCTGCAGCGTCCCCTCCGGTAAGCGGTAATATTGTCTGTGGATTCTGATATCATGACCGAGGAAATCAGCCAATTGATCTGCTTCGTTCTCATCAAGGTTCAAGATTTTTGACATGGTTGCTATGTGTTTCCTCAGCTTAGTTGATGACAGTGCTTCTGGATTCTTTATGCCACATTCCTGAGCAGCTCTGTAAATGCACTCTCCTCCTCGGTATGCAGGCATTGCTCCTGATCTGGCAAACAGAAAAGGATTCTCAGCTGGGACTTCACAAACCTCACGTGTTTCAACAAGCAGCTCCATGGCAGAAACCATTGAAGGCTTGAGAAGCACAGGAACCTTTCTCCCTCGTTTACCACGGATCTCAACTCGGGTGAAGTGCAGACACAACTTTCTCTCGAACTCCGAAAGACAGATCGCTAGGTCTTCATGTAGCTCAGAAGAATCCCTGCTTTTAAAAGCTGCCAAAAGCATTCGTGATACCTCACCTTCTCTTCTTCTGTTGAACAGGATGACTTGCGTCAATGTGACCTTAGCAAGAGCTGAATAGCTTTTTGCCGATGGGCAGTTTCTGAGCTTGCTTAGGAACTGTTTGTGTTTCTTTTCCAGATGTGCATGCAGAACTTTGACATCTTGAGTGAAAGGAATGATCTGAGGCGTGTTCCACTTGGCTTCTTTTAAAGTAGTTAAAGCACCAGCAGAAATGTATTCGTTCCATCTTGCCTGGTGTATTTTTCTGAAGTCTCGAGCACACTCAGCACGTTGATGGTCTCCGTACATCATGGCATTGCTCTCAACAATACTACAGATCTTGTTTAAAGAATGACCAAGTTTGAGAGCTAGAGAGGGAATGCGGTAGCAGTTTTTCTCTTCATCATAGCCAGATACAACTTTAACAGCTGAAATGACTTGTTTGAAATTTGCTGGAATGATGAAGTCCACCATAGATCTTAGCCGAGTAATCTTCCTTGCTTCAAGAAGAAGTCTGCCAACTTCTCTCATCTTCTGTCTGATGTAGTCATGTTTATTAACATCAGATCCCATCCTATTAAACATGTGCTCCCCCAGTTGCATGATGCAGCAGTCAGAGTGAACAACACGGGAAACTTCATCATAGTTCATAATGGAAAGTATATTCTTTAAACCTTTGCTCACTTCTAAACCAACTGGAGTTTTCAGAGCGCAGAGTGATCGGACTCTTTTCCTGCCCTTGGATTCATCATCTTTAGGTTTCAGAGGACAGTTCTTTAAATGTTTCCAAAGGCTACGCTTGTTGTAAAGCCCTTGGCAGTAAACACAGTGAATGAAATCCTTGGCTTTTTGCTCTCTTTTGGACGGTAGCAGGCAACCATCTCTCCATGTCCATTTCTTGCCACATCTGTGTTGTGGGCAAAGTTGCCCCTTTTTCTAAGGAGGTTTAACTGGATTCGCCTCTCTTTAGAATGTTTTGGAAACGCAACTGCCTTTGCAACGTCCACTTCATTGCGATGGACAGATTCAAGGTGTCTTGCCATTTTTGAAAAAGGCTTAGAGCAATAAAGACAATACTGCTTCTTATATGACTTGCGATCCTGCACAGGTGATGGCATTGATTGAATAAAAGACCTATCTTCAGAAGAGGGGTCTGTCTCTTTGGTTTTGCATTGCACTTTAGCATTTGGTGATGGTGTTGTCACGCCTGTGTCTGATGAACTGCTTGTATCTTTATAGCTTTGTGAAAAAGGTGAAGTTGGATTTTTCAGAGAACTTTTGACCATACCTTTTCCAGAAGTCTTTTCATTAGCTTCATCTAAGCTACTTTCAACCATGCTATATCCAGAAGCACTATCATCTGATTCGTCTGAGCTGCTCTTGGGTACATAGTCAACATCGCTGTAGTCTGTAACATCTGAATCACTGAGGGCTTTCCATGAGTACTGAAAAGAGAACAACACATGATGAAAATAAGGATGTACAATTTCAGTAAGTTTCAGTGCTCAAATAAGGGGAGTGAACTTTTAAATAAGATAAGGTGTTAGTAGTCTATGGGCATTATGTGGTTTCTGTAAATCTAATTAGCATTGTACTGTGGTTACTTAAGTGTAATGACAAGCAAGACACTCTTTCAGGTTATCATACAAGCATTAAAAATGCTGCATAGCATGTCACGTACCTCTCACATAATTTCTCTAATAATCTAAAATGCCCTTCTTTGGAGAGTAATATGTGATTGGAATTTGAGTGCACAAAAATTTTTATCAAATAATTATGGTTGGACATTTATGTAATAATAGTGACTTATCTTAATAGAGATATTAAGACTGGGTGGCCGTTTCATCTCCACGATATACTGTATATATTTATATAGAAATAAAGTGTCAACTGGTGGAGATTTTTTTATATTGTTAATATCATTGTATGTAAATATCTAATGCTTCACCTGGTTGCACTGACAGACAAACATGCAGAAAGATGAACACACAAAATGCGGGACAGCATTGAATTTGATCATTCGCAAGAGGAATGTATTTTTATATAAAAATGTGCCGTTTTCTCATGTTCTCACTAGGGCTGGTTTATAGGATGATTTAATTGTATATCGATGAATAGAGCTGGGTAGTTTCCAAATATTTTAAACAGTATCCCATTTACCATGATTTTAAAAACGTGCTAATCGAAAATTAAACAATTAAAATCATTTCGGATTTTAGAGACAGGCTGTGTCAATTTTCATTGCTCTGTTGATTGTCGACATGTTCTCTAAATAGAATCAGCGGATGACATCAACGGATGATCACTTTTGCACTGATATTCCTGGCCAAATTGAGAACAGATACTAAGGATGTCTGCATACTATTTACATGTCACAGCAAGCATTGTCCTACATAAAGACATTGGAGTAAGCCATGTGGATGAATCTGCTTGTTTTAGGTGCTTATGCCTCAAGTTGGCTGGAGTTTGTTTTGTGGAATATTTCTTACAGGACATTGGAGTGAGTTTGACTGCACAAAGAACTGAATAGATGCTTTGTGCAGGTTCCGCTAGCGGCTGGAGCTTGTTTTGTGCAGGCCCAGACCTTCAAGACAATTAAGTGGATGAATCTACACTTTTTTTGTGTGTTTATTCCGCTTATGGGCTGGAGTTTGTTTTATAGATGATCTTCTGATGTGTAATTCTGTTTAAAAAAATTGTGTGGAAGCACCGGACTTGAGCAATCTGATGGCAAGTTTGTCGCAGGGACTATCGTAGGCGTACATGGACTGTTTGAGTTTAGAGGGATGGACACCAATTGGTGATGTTGTGCGCAGGGTTAATGCACATGTTTTTCTTTTTTTTGCTGGGGAAAGTTCGGGGTTGATTGTTGCACCAATGTGGAATGTGGTCTTTATAATTACATTTTTATCTAATTTCTCTACTATGTTAATGTCAAATACTAATATGAGTGGATTGTCACTCTTCACATGGAATGTGAATGGTTGGGACACCCCATAAAAAGAAGGAAGGTTATTTATTTTCTTAAAAACGTAAGAAATAGGATATAGTGTTTCTTAAAGAAACACAAGTTTTCTGCAGGAAGCTGAACATTTTGGGAAGATATGGGATGGACATGTTTTCTTTAGTGCTGGCTCGAGTAAGAGCAGGGGAGTCATTACATTGATAAGTAAACATCTACAATTCAAATGTCTCCAACGGATTAAAGTTAAATTAGAGTCATTATTTTTTTTTTGAAATTCAGGGGCAAAGGTTGATTTTGGCTAATATTTCTGCACATAACAATGTGCATTATAACAATATAATGTTGGGAGGAGACTTTAATCTATTGATGGATTCAGTCCTTGATCATAGTAAAGGAAAAGTGTGTAAGTCCCCTAGAGCAACATCTACGCTTCAGAGGATGTGTACAAATCTTGGTCTTACAGATATTTGGAGACTTTTGAACCCATATGGTAGGGTCTATACATTTGAATCCATATGGTAGGGACTATACATCTTAGTCTCTGATCACACTCTGGTGAGTTTAAAGGTGTTGCCACATACAGAGAAAAAAAAAAAAAAGAATATAGTTGGTGTTTTAATGTTTCCCTTTTGCAAAATTCTGAGTTCCAACTAATTTTAAAGTCCGAAATCATTGTTTATATGGAGTCCAACTGGTCCTCATTATCTTCTGTGGGCGTGGCTTGTAGACACTTAAGGCATTTCTTAGGGGTCGGATCATACAGTATGCCTCATTCATCAAAAAATCCAAAGCATGAGAACTCGTGGAGTTGGAGGGGAATATTAAAAGTGCCGAGGCAGAGCTGAAGCGCCAAATGTCGTCTGATGGCCTCAGAGAATTGACCCGATTGAAATACAGATATAATACTATTTTGTCATACTTTGAGTCGGGGGACAAAGCAGGGAAGCTTTTGGCTAGATATATAAAGGAAAGAGTCTTTTTCTACCATTCCCTCAATTAAATCTGCTGCTGGTGAAATATTTACCATTGATATTAATAATACTTTTAAAGAAATCTATCTTGATCTTTATAGTTCCATGTTTTCGTCTACTGATGAAGATATTAGAAATTTTGTGGAACCATTAGATCTCCCTAAACTGTTGACTGAGCAAACATTTTTTATTGATTCTGGAGATAAACTTGGAGGAGCTTGGCGAGGTAATTAAGCCCTTACCTACAGGCAAGGCTCTGGGGTCTAAATTCTATTTAACTGGTCTAAATCTGAAACTTTGGCTCTGACAGCATACTGCCCGTAAACAGCTTTTCATCTGACATCTTTCAGTGGCCCAAACAGGGCATTTAGTATTTGGGTATTTTATTCCCAGCAAATTTATGTGATTCAGTTAATTCAGAGTTAATTTTGACCATTTAAAAAAAAATTTGAGGGATGTGGGCAGGTGGGGTATGTTGGTTAATTGTATATGTTTTTAAGTCATCAAGTATTTTATTTGGACTGTTTGTTTATATGCGTGTCTGTTGTTATTTTATGTTTGACCACTGGAATGTATGTGTGGTTGCAGGTGGTGGGGGGGTACATAAATGTTAAAAGTTGTTTAAATTGAGTTCTATTTCATTTTTAGGAGGCAGTAACTGCATTACCCAAGCATAAAACAAACACAAATTAATGTGCATGTACCAGAAGCTAAACTGGTATGGCGACATCCACAGATTGTCTACTAAATGTGTATACCCCACCTCCCTTAATGAGACAGGCTCAGGTTCCTGTGATAAGCCATTCCCTGCGGTGGATGCAGCACAGGGCAAAGGTGATGAGGATTGCGGCACATTAAGTGGTGAATGTGATGGTGTATCAGATGTGCATACTTCAGTGGGTGACGGGGACAGCTGGAAAACATAATCAGAAGTAATATCATATGGACTAAATGAAAGGCTCAAAAGTACCAAAAAGCACCTGTAAAGAAATTGAGGTGTTAATTATTTGTGATGCGTCTGTGTTCATATATATTACTCACCGAGCAATCTTTTGTGACAGCTGTTTAGTGACCTGATCATGCAATAGCTTGAGATGTTTCTTTTCACTCTCATTCCTCTCAGTCTCTGCTCTTTTAAAGCGATTATAACAATCTTCATGATGTTGTCGCAACTTTGACATTCTTGATTGAAACCGCTGCTGTAGATATAAAAGAGGTATTTAGCTTAAGCCAAGAGTAAAATATACATTGTCAATGTTAAAAACTGTGGCACCTAAAGACATTTAAGCATCACTGAGGTGAGCCAAAAGGTAAGATGTATGTTTTGTTAATTTAACGAAGTTGTTTTATTTTTGGTAAGCACTGCTCTGGTATAGTTGAGGGAAAAGTGAGGACAAGTCAAAGAAATTTGGTATCACTTCTCACTTGACTTGTTAACACTTACATTAAGCGTCGTGGAAGGGAAGAATGTGACCAGAAGTGAAGATTATCATAACTTTTTAATTCTGTTATTTTCTTATAAACATCATTAATTTAGCTTGGGAAGACATTAATGGCCGGACTGCAGTTGTGTCGATTACATTGGGACTATCAAAATTTGGTACCTGTTGACTTGCATTGTACGGACCTACAGAGCTGAGATATTCTTCTAAAAATCTTTATTTGTGTTCTGCTGAAGAAAGAAAGTCATATTCATCTGTGATGGCATGAATATAATGAAAGAATTGTTATTTTAGGGTAAACTACTCCTTTAAGAGTTAGTTATATTGTTTTAATGCATTGTAAAATCCGGCCTCTAAGCTTCAAAATTACCCATTTTGTCATTACAAGGAGTGAAGCAGAATTAACTGTACTTACCGATTTCTGTGGGCCCAAACTGCTGACTGATTTTACATCACTGGATTCTGTTGACGGTTCATTTAAAGACTGGAGAAATATGAGACCGCAAAACACATTAGCAATTAATGACAGGAAAAAGGCATCATATATTGCTGCTTATGAATTCTAGCATTTTCTTTATGGTACCTTGGCTCTCCACGGCCAGTCCGAGTCGCCATAGTTGTAAGTGATTTCTTCACCTGGTAAAATGTCTCGTACAGCAAATAGACAAAGATGAGGCTTTTTCTTCACTTCAACAGTTCTCATTTTGCAAGTTGGATTTTTGTGCTCATCGTTGACAAGTCTTCCCAGGGACTTGTCTTCCTTGGATGCATCCATACTATATAAACACACACACTTACCATTAAATGTATGCAAGACATATACAGAAGTGTTTTTCACATCTACAGTCTGTTTTATATTAAAGGCACAGTTCACTATAATTCTCTCATCATTTACTCGCCCTCATATGACTTTCTGTCTCCTGTGGTAATCATTTTTGACGTGTTTTGGTCCTTACAATGTAAGCCAATGGAGTCCAAAGCTTTCAAGCTCAAAAAGGTTATAAAGGGAAAACATACAGCTGCTCAAAAAAATTTAATATTGTGGAAAATTCATTCAAAAGTGGAACTTTCTATATTCTAGATTCATTTCACATAAAAAATTATTGTTGCAATCTTGATGATTACTGCTTACAGCTCATAGAAATAAAAAATCCAGTATCTCAATATATTAGAATACAGAATTTATAATACAGAAATATCAACCTGAGAAGAGTTTTAATCAGCTAATTAACTCAAAACACCTGCAAAGGTTTCCCGAGCCTTTAATCTCCGTCTGGTTCAGTACACACAACCACAATCATGGGGAAGACTGGTGACTTGACAGTTGTCCAGACGACACTCATTGACATCCTCCACTAGGAGGGTAAGCCACAGAAGGTCATTGCTGAATGAGTGCTGTTCCATTCCAAGACCAGAGACAACGCCAGAACCGTCTTACCTGGGTTAAAGGAGAAGAACTGGACCGTTGCTCAGTGGAGAGGCCAGTGTGAAGTTTCCACAGTCAGTGATGATATGGGGTGCCATGTCATCTGCTGGTGTTGGTCCACTGTTTTCTCTCAAGTCGAGAGTCAATTCAGCCGTCTACCAGGATATTTTAGAGCAATTCATGCTTCCATCTGCTGACAAGGTTTTTGGAGATGCTGATTTCCTTTTCCAGCAGGACTTGGCACCTGCCCACAGAGCCAGAACTACAAGTAACTGGTTTTCTAACAATGGTATTACTGTGCCCAACAATACAGACAAGCTGATGGCCGCTATCAAAGCATCCTGTGCTTCCAGAACACCTCGGCAGTGCCACAGACAGATTGCCTCCATGCCACGCCACATTGATGCAATAATTTGTGCAAAAAGAGCCCTGACCAAGTATTGAGTGCATAAATTAAAATACTTTTCAGAAGGTTGACATTTCTGTATTATAAATTCTTTATTCTAATATTTTGAGATACTGGATTTTTTATTTCCATGAGCTGTAAGCTGTAATTATCAACATTAAAACCAAAAAAAAAAATTTCATGTGTAAGGAATCTAGAATATATGAAAGTTCCAATTTTTAACTTTTCCATGATATTCACATTTTTTAGATGCACCTGTACCTCTCAAGTGTTTAGTCCATGTCTTCTGAAGTGATAAAATTAGCTTTGGGTGAGAATTCAACCCAAATATGTCATTATTCTCTATAAATCCTCCGCTGTAGTTCATGAGAGAAGCTGGTTTACGGTTGTTTGCACTTGACACATGTGCAGAGCACTCTACATTTCAAATGTGAAAGGAGTTATTCATGAATAAAGATTTATAGGGAATGATGACTTAAATTGGGAGTCAGATAGAATAAGAATGAGTAAATGATGAGAGAATGATCATTATTGGTAAAATTGGCCCTTTTACTCTCTTGAAGAAAAAGATCTCTTTGAGCTTCCCTGCTACATCAAGTCAACAGTTCTTGATGTACTTACCACCAATATTTTCCATGCCACTGAAAATCAAACAAGAATGTGCTCTCAGTTTCAGTGTAGTTTTTAGTTCGTTCAAGACTCTCCTTTGAACTCAGAAGTTCACCTCTGTATTCAAGAACAAAGTCTCCTCTGCAGAAAGATTCAGTGGTGAAAACGCCACGGCCTAAAGCAGAAAAAAACATTATTTTGATTACTGTTACAGGGTGTCTGCAATCTCATTTAATAAGTAAAAATGGAAATATCTGAAATGTACTAACATTTTACTAATTCAACAGTTCAGCTGCAATACAAAAGTAATCCAAAGTACTTATATTTGAATTGTCTTGCCTTTATATTTGCTGATGTACTGCTCTTGAAGACCAGGCTTTTCAGTTTCAAATATGATGTTATCTTCAGCATCCTGCTGAGGTCTTCTACGTCTTTTACGGATAGCCAGCATGCTGAATTCCACACATAGGGCAATTTTCATGAGGGAAAAACGATTATATAAAATTAATGGAATAAACAAGCATAATTACAATGTAAAAAATATCTTAGAAAGAATTGTTCAATCAAAAAGAGAGAGAGGGAGAGAGAGAGAGAGAGAGAGAGAGAGACTCCAAATTAAATAATGACAGAATGTTGATTTACATTGGGGTTTAATCCCACTGGTCACAACTGTGATCACACTTTGCTTCCATGTTTGTGGAGTATTACAGTAAGAGGTAAGATATAAATAATGATATACACCAAACTATTTCATTTCTACTTCACCACAGAAAGATAATGTCCTCAAAGCAAAATATGTTAAAATACAAATAGCAAATTTGGTACCTTAGGTACTGCTATTAATGCATTTCTAAGATTTACACTGAATTATATCCATCAATACACAAATGTGACTAGTGGGAAAGCACAAACTTAATTGGCTTAATTGTTTAATCGTCAACTTCATAATTAAACAGGTTCAACTAACAATTGACATGAAGAACACAAGTGAATACAACGCTAAACATCGATTTATTAGTCAAGAATCTCTTATTGTATATTTTTATGACAAGACATCTTACCTTTTCTTCCTTAATGAGCGTGTTCAGTGTTGTCGTTCGCGGGAAAAACTGTCTTCGCTCCATTAGACGTCATTGTCACGTGTCTGAATTCCCGGGAAAACGAGGTTTGTCACGTGTTAAACTCGCAATGACACACATTCATACTAACGATTTCTGCCATATACGATATAAATATTATGTTTAGTCTTGTAGGAAGCTTTTCTGAAATTAAATGTTTAGACAAATATTCTGATAACGTCTTTTTTTCTTATTCTGATACAGATTTTGCCAACTATGTATTTTTATAGTGCAAACACAGGACATTTAAATGCTAAAAATGCATAATCTCATGTTCTCATGAAAACTGACATTCTACCTTTCGTTTAGTTGAAAAAACGCCACATATCAAATGTCTTTCAAAACATAATTAATCTCATCGCGTTACTGTGTAGTGACGTCACTGCATCTCACGGTCTCTTAGCGCCCATCCCCCCCTTCAAGACTTTTCCGCGGGCAAATCAAGTGCTTCTGAGTGAAAGCAGAGTGGGGGAGGGGGTTAATTGAGGTGTCTCCAAACTTACACTTCACTTGCAATCTTATATTCTGTTCATTCTAATAAATCAATGGCATTTCCCATTAAATACAAAGTTAGAAAAGTGGCTATGTCTAGTAACATTTCTTTTTAATTGCTTTATTTACACAATAATTTAAATTATCAATATTCTTATGAGTATATCTACTTTATCTTTTTTGAGCACGTCTAATTTTCTTTCCCTTTTTGAGCATGTCTACTTTTCTTGCTTTTTTCAATTTTTTGAGCTGTGAAGTTTTTGCATGTGAAGTTTTGCTCTGGATAGGCAGCAGTGATCAGGTGTGTGGGGGAAGGGCAGCCTACACTGACCTGTATCTGATACACTGCACAAATATCTATCTTAAATCATCTTGATTTCTGATTCCCTTAAATACCATTATTGTAAGAAACTATGTAATATGGACATAACTTGGCTGATGGTTATTCTGCATCAAATCATCAAATTATTTTTATTTATTACTTAAGAATACATTTCCCAGCTTAATCACTTTGTCACATGAAAAGCAGCATACAGTCCCCTTGCGATACATAAATAAAATAATCTACTTTTAAGGGTTAGGTAAGAATTCAACTGAGATTTGCTTCAAGACAGTAAATTAATCTCCATGTCTTTTAATATAATTATACATACATATACATATATATATATATATTTATATATATATATTTGTGTGTGTGTACTGTGTATATATATATATATATATATATATATATATATATATATATATATATATATATATATATATAAAATAACAAAGTGTTAATGAAAAATATAATAAGTGTTGTGCTGTTCATTGCTCGTCTCTGTACTGCTCTCATTGAGGCGGGGAGGGGTGCGGTGCTTCCCGCGCGGCTGAAAGATACCAAAATAATTGAAGTGGGGAATACAATGTTTAAAAAGATCACTAATAAAATCAAGCGATTTCGATTTTAACACATCCTTTACAGGCATATTTTCATTGAATACATCCAGGTGCATACACATACTTTTAAAAACGTTAATAAATGTAAATATTTGTCCCCCTCTCTGAGAAGACAATGATTGCTTTGCAAAGACACGTGCTTATGTGTCGATCACCTTCCCTATTTTAAATATTGTTTATACATTTATCTTTAATAAACTAATATCTAAATTTCAGTACAATCCAATTGACTGCACTGCATCGTTCGCGCCGCCTCCGTCTCGGTAATTCTCGGTAACTCTCGGTAAACGGGGAGGGGTCAGCTCCGGTAGTGTGGCAGATAAGGATCGGGATTAGAAAAACATTTTGGACATACGATTTTAAATCTCCCAGTGCTTAACCAAAACCACTCTATTTTTATTTACTCACTAATGATTTACAATGTAATGTTTTAGTGCAAACACACGACATTTAAATGCAAAAAACGAATTGTGTAATACATACATAATCTCATGTTCTCATGAAAACTGACATTCTACTTTTTTCTTTTAGTTGAAAAAACGCCACATATCAAATGTCTTTCAAAACATAATTAATCTCATCGCGTTACTGTGTAGTGACGTCACTGCATCTCACGGTCAGCGCGAGAGCGCCCATCCCCCCCTTCAAGACTTTTCCGCGGGCAAATCAAGTGCTTCTGAGTGAAAGCAGAGTGGGGGAGGGGGTTAATTGAGGTGTCTCCAAACTTACACTTCACTTGCAATCTTATATTCTGTTCATTCTAATAAATCAATGGCATTTCCCATTAAATACAAAGTTAGAAAAGTGGAAAAGTGTCTAGTAACATTTCTTTTTAATTGCTTTATTTACACAATAATTTAAATTATCAATATTCTTATGAGTATATCTACTTTATCTTTTTTTGAGCATGTCTACTTTTCTTGCTTTTTTCAATTTTTTGAGCTGTGAAGTTTTTGCATGTGAAGTTTTGCTCTGGATAGGCAGCAGTGATCAGGTGTGTGGGGAAGGGCAGCCTACACTGACCTGTATCTGATACACTGCACAAATATCTATCTTAAATCATCTTGATTTCTGATTCCCTTAAATACCATTATTGTAAGAAACTATGTAATATGGACATAACTTGGCTGCTGGTTATTCTGCATCAAATCATCAAATTATTTTTATTTATTACTTAAAAATACATTTTCCAGCTTCATCACATTACTTTGTCACATGAAAAGCAGCATATACAGTCCCCTTGCGATACATAAATAAAATAATCTACTTTTAAGGGTTAGGTAAGAATTCAAATGAGATTTGCTTCAAGACAGTAAATTGTATATATGTATGTGTGTATATATATATATATATATAATAAAGTGCTCCTCTGTGGAGATCATCAAGAGCACCAAATTCCTTGGTGTTCACCAGGCGGAGAACCTCATCTGGTCCCACAACACCAACTCTATTACCAAGAAAGCCCAGCAGTGTCTCTACTTTCTTCGAAGTCTGAGGAAAGCACATCTCCCACCCCCCATCCTCACAACATTCTATAGAGGGACTATTGAGAGCATCCTAAAGCAGCTGCATCACTGCCTGGTTTGGGACTTGCACCATTTTGGACCGCAAAGCCCTGCAGAGGATAGTGAGGACAGCTGAGAAGATCATCGGGGTCTGTTTTCCCTCCATCAAAGACCTTTACACTAAACGCTGCATTCAGAAAAAGCAACCAACATTGTGGATGATCCACACTCCCCTCACATAAACTATTCACCTTCCTGCCGTCTGGCAAGAGGTACCGAAGCATTCGGGCCCACACGGCCAGACTGTGTAACAGCTTCTTCCCCCAAGCTATCAGACTCCTCAATACTCAGAGACTGGTACTAACTGTATATGGTAGAACGACAATAAAACCACATGACTTAACCTGAACATCACAGTGTAGTATGTCACTTTTTTTTTTATTTACTGCAAGCCACTTTGCTTACCCTGGACATTGGTTTGAAAACTGGCTAAAAAGAAACACATTTATCAAGAAAGTCAGTCTATTTTTCTTTTTGAAGATGAAGGCTATTCCATGCACCACTACTTTAAAGAATAAAACAATCTGAATTAACAGAGAAATGGACAAGCCAGATGCACAACTAGTACACAAGTCCATCAGACTCTCTAGATAACTCCGCACAAATCCTAGACCTGTACATGCAAATACCAGTTTTATTCTGCAACATTTAGAAGAGAAGAATTTTAGGTAGACTTAAAAGAAAAAAAGTGCCTGACACTGGCTAATAGGAAAAAAGATAGAACATGCAATTTAAATAATGAACTGATAAATGATTAATCCATTCAAATGTCTCTATTCTGTACAAAGTTTGAGATGTTGAGCTGTTGTTAAACGTTTGACTAAGGTCAGTGAAGGTGTTCACTTGAAGATCTAGAATAAACTGACTGCTAGGAATGCCTGAGGTGTCAATGCTGCAAGTGTAGGATTCTTGAACACAGCATTTATTTTAATTAAATTAGTCATTTTTAACAATATAAATGTCTTTACTGCATTTCTTGTTAAATTTAAAGCATCTTTGATTAATAAAAGTATAATTTACTTACAAAAACATACAAAGTTCATAGTGATCCCAAACTTTTGAATAGTAGTTTATCTGTATACTTGTATCTAGTAATTTGTAAGTATACACATATCTATACTTATACAGTATATGCATACTTAGTGATATTGCACAATTGGTCACTGTACTTTTAAAAACTTTTTTATTTCATTTTTTTTGTATTGTATTTTTTTCCTGCATTAAATAAATATTCAAAATAACCACTCCAGCAAAGGGTGCAATATTTCCTGTTAATTTCCACTTTTGGCTTTTGTAACATTGTACATCTTTAATCTAAAATGTTGCCACAGACATTTCACAAATGATTTGAACATTGATTATGATTTGAACAGTCAATATGGACAGGCTCTACACATCATTCAGAATAAATGTATTACCCCTCAGTTATGAAAAGCAATTAATTGTCAATCAGGCAGTCTGCACCTTCTCCCCTGCCAACAGTTTTTGTGACTTTTAGCTCCTGCAACAGGGGAACTTTTTACCCCCAGTACTATCCTTGCCAAAATTCAATGTTTATTGAAAAACTTTTTATTTAATCACCTTCAACAAAACTCTTTTGTCTCAAAATACATAGAATCATTTCAGGTATTCTAATTTTCTACATCAATTTGCAGCATTTTTAAACATTATAGTTAGTGATTTTTTTTCACTAAATTATATTAAATTATAAATTATATTAGCTACATTAAAATAATAATAACAATAATAATAATAAAATAACAAAGCAGCCAAGTATGTCAACAGGAACAACAGGGAAATTAACTATTAAATAAGAATTGTGTTTAAAGTTAAGCTTCTCCTTGTAAAATAAATAGGGCTGGCCCATGGTAGTTGTTTCTTTTCATTCTTTTTCTTTGAAGTAAAAGTTAATATGCTAAATGATTTCCCTTTCGTCAGAAGTCTGTTATGGGTCTTGAAGGCACAGAACTAATGACACTGGGTCTAATTCTAGTTAGATATCAAGTTTATTTTCTGTTTCCAAAAGCTTTTGTAACTTATAACATGACCACGTACAATGTGTTTTAGCTACATTGGTGAAAATGAGGATTACAATAATGACTACAACTGTGTGATGTACAGTATGTAACAAAAGTGTTAATTTTGAATTGCTGTTGTTTGAATACACAATACATATTTTCAGACAGGGTTTCAAATGTCCTAAAATTTCTCAATATCAATTGCAGTCACTCCTCTACAGATTTAATCCTCTGTGTGATGAAATTAAACACAGCACCATAAAATAAACTAATAGTCATCCGTCTTGGTATTGAAAACAACATGTTCTAGTTAATAACGGTCGTATGCTGTATAATAATTTGATAGGAAACAAAAAAGACAACTTGGCTGCTGGTTATTCTGCAATCAATTATTTAAATGTATTACTTAAGAATACATTTCCCAGCTTAATCACTTTGTCACATGAAAAGCAGCATATATCCCTTGCAATAAATAAATAAAATAATCTACTTTTAAGGGTTAGGTAAGAATTCAACTGAGATTTGCTTCAAGACAGTAAATTAATCTCCATGTCTTTTAATATAATTATAGTATATACACACATATACATATATATTTGTATATATATATTTGTGTGTGTGTACTGTGTATATATATATATATATATATATATATATATATATATATATATATATATATATATATATATATATATATATAAATAACAAAGTGTTAATGAAAAATATAATAAGTGTTGTGCTGTTCATTGCTCGTCTCTGTACTGCTCTCATTGAGGCGGGGGAGGGGTGCGGTGCTTCCCGCGCGGCTGAAAGATACCAAAATAATTGAAGTGGGGAATACAATGTTTAAAAAGATCACTAATAAAATCAAGCGATTTCGATTTTAACACATCCTTTACAAAGGCATATTTTCATTGAATACATCCAGGTGCATACACATACTAAAAACGTTAATAAATGTAAATATTTGTCCCCTTCTCTGAGAAGACAATGATTGCTTTGCAACGACACGTGCTTATGTGTCGATCACCTTCCCTATTTTAAATATTGTTTATACATTTATCTTTAATAAACTAATATCTAAATTACAGTACAATCCAATTGACTGCACTGCATCGTTCGCGCCGCCTCCGTCTCGGTAATTCTCGGTAACTCTCGGTAAACGGGGGAGGGGGTCAGCTCCGGTAGTGTGGCAGATAAGGATCGGGATTAGAAAAACATTTTGGACATACGATTTTAAATCTCCCAGTGCTTAACCAAAACCACTCTATTTTTATTTACTCACTAATTATTTACAATGCAATGTAAAATATAATGTGATTTATCCTTATATTCTTTCATGTAAATAAGAACTCTCCTTCCGCCATCTTTAAGGATGACGTAATTGGCTTCTGATTGGTCAGATTGACAAGGTATTAAGTAAGTGCAGTTTCTATAAGAGCCACTGAGTGCGCTGTGTCGAAAAATTCTTACTGGCTTCTGATTGGTCAGATTCCCGAAAGTGTGTATAAAATCGGAAGTGCAGTTCTCTTAGGGGGCGCTGTGTTATACACAAATTGGTGGGGGGATACACACTTCAGGTACACAAATCACTTAAAAGTGTTTTTTTGGGACAAGTGAGATTTTAATGCTGGGGACCATTTTAAAGCATGCTGAATACGATTATATGGTCAAACAAATGAGGACACACAAAAGTCCCAAATTGTCAAGGTGGTGCTCAGTTTACTGGTGTGTATTCTGGTGAAAGTACCCAAAAGTGACATAAGTAAGTACACACACAC